>NC_041231.1:33046097-33074367 GCF_002837175.3 Physeter macrocephalus
GGTGGTAGAGAATCTGCCTGCCAATGCAGGGGACACGGGTTCGAGCCCTGGTCTGGGATGATCCCACATGCCGTGGAGCAACTGGGCCCGTGAGCCACAGCTACTGAGCCTGCGCGTCTGGAGCCTGTGCTCCACAACAGGAGAGGTCGCGACAGTCAGAGGCCCGCGCACCGCGATGAAGAGTGGCCTCGGCTCAACGCAACTAGAGAAAGCCCTCGCACAGAAACGAAGACCCAGCACAGCCATAAATAAATAAATAAATTTAAAAAAAAATCAAATAATGTTAATAAAGAGAAAGCATATGATCATCTTAATAGATACAGAAAAGTATTTTATAAAATTCAACATCTAATCTAGACAAAAACTTTTAGCAAACTAGGAATATAAGTAAACATCCTTAAGAAAGAATATTTAGAAAACCCACAGCAAACATCATCAGGCTTAAGTGAAATATTGAGAGCCTTACCCTGTAATTAATGTATGAGTTCAGGATGACATCACCACTTCTGTTCACCCTTCTACTGGAGGTCCCAGTGAATGCAGTGAGGCTAGGAAAAGAAATAAAATATGTAAGGATGGGAGACAAAGCAGTAAAATTATATTATTTGCAGAAGATATAATTATGTAAATTTAACAAATGAATGTAGTAAGTTTGCTGGATATAAAGTCAATATAAAAAAAACTATTGTATTTCTATATATCAGCAAAAAAAGAATTACAAAATGAAATTTTTTTTTTTTTTTTTTTTTTTTTTTAGGGAAGCCCCAAAATGAAATTTTAAGAAGATACGATTTAGGGGACTTCCCTGATGGTCCAGTGATTAAGCATCCGCCTTCCAATTCAGGGGACGTGTTTTCAATCCCTGGTCAGGGAACTAAGATCCCACATGCCGTGGGGCAACTAAGCCCACATGCACAACTAGAGAGGTGGTGTGCCACAACTACAGACCCCACCCGCTCTGGAGCCCATGCACCACCACTAGAGAGAAGCCTGCGTGCCGCAACAAAAGATCCCACATGCCTCAACTAACACCCAATGCAGCCAAAAATAAAAATAAATAAATAAATATTTTCTAAAAATTTTAAAACGGTACCATTTAAAATGAATCCAGGGGCTTCCCTGGTGGCGCAGTGGTTGCGCGTCCGCCTGCCGATGCAGGGGAACTGGGTTCGCACCCCGGTCATACCAAAAAAAAAAAAAAAAAAAAAAGAATCCAGCAACATATAAAAAGGATTATAAACTATGACCAAATTGTATTTCCCAGTTAATGAAGTAGAACAATTATGCATCTGTATCCAGAAATTACCCTATGCTATTTATAAAATTAACTTGAAGTGCATTACAGATAAAAACATAAGCACTAAAACTATAAAAAATCTAGAAGGAAACATAGAAGAAAGTTTTTATGAAATTAGGTTAGTCAGAGACTTCTTAAATATAACACTAAAACCAAGATCCCTAAAAGAACTAAAAAAAATAAATTGGGCATCATAAAATTTGAAACTTGAATGCTTTAAAATATACTATTAAAACAATGAAAAGATAAGCAACAGAATGGGATGAAATATTTGCAAATAATACCTGATAAAGCACTTATCCAGACATGCAAAGAACTCTTATAAGTCAATAATAATAAGACAAACCACAGTATCTATATTAATGGCAAATAAGCACATGGGAAGATGCTCATCATCACTAAGGAAGTGCCAATTAAAACCACACGGAGCTATCAATTCATACGAGAATGGCTAAGGTAAAAAAGACAGATAATAAGAAGTGCTGGTGAGGATATGGGGAAATTGGAAACTTTATACATTGCTGGTGGGAATGTAAATGGTTCATTGACTTTGGAAAACAGTTTGGCGGTTTTTGAAAAAGTTCAACATATGCTGTACTTACCGTATGACCCAGCAATTCCAGTTATAAGTATTGAAGTGAAAACTCATGGAGAAATGAAATGTATACCTATGCCAAAACTTGTGAGTGAATGTTCATAGCAATGCTATTAATTATGGCTCCAAGCTAGAAACAGTCCAATTATCTATCAACTGGTAAGTGGATTAAAAAAAAAAAAGAGACATATTCATACAAAAGAGTACTACTCTACAACATAAACTGATACATGAAACAACCTGGATATACTTCAAAAACATTATGCTAAGTAAAAGAATACAGATGCAAAAAATTCTATACTGTGTGGTTCAAATTTTATGAAATTTCTGGAAAAGTCAAAACTATACAGATAGAAGGCAAACCAGTTGTTGCTGGTGTGGGGTTGGGAATTAACTGCAGATGAGCATGAGGTAACATTTAGGGTTGATAGAAGTGCTCTAAAACTAGATTGTGATTATGGTTGGACAACTGTATAATTTACTAAAACTGATCATATTGTACACTGAAATTGGGTAAATTTCATGGTGTGTAAATTTTACTTCAATAAAACTGTTTAAAAGTTACCATTTAAAATAGGCTAAAATACTAAAAACAGGAATAAATCTAAGAAGGGAACCCTGGTGGTCCAGTGGTTAGGTCTCTGCGCTTCTACTGCAGGGGCCACAGGTTCAATCCTTGGTCGGGGAACTAAGATCCTTTAAACTGTGTGGCGTGGCCAAAAAAAAAAAAAAAACGGAATAAATCTAACAAAAGATGTGTTAGACCTTTACAGAGAAAAGAGTAGAGAATATTATTGAGAGAAATTAAAGATGACCTAAATAAATGGAAAGGCATAATGTATTTATGGATTGGGTAGCTCAGCCTGGTAAAGAGGTCAGTTCTCTCCAAACTGATCTCTAAATTCAATGCCATCCCAACTAAAATACCAGAATGCAAGGGGCCAAGAAAAGGCAAGATAATTGGAGAAGAATCAGAACAAAGTTGGAGGACTTTTTAAAAACTATTAGATACCCATATATTATAAAGCTACAATAATTAGGATAGTGTGGTATTGTACAAGGATAAACAAATAGATCAATGGAACAGAAAGGAGAATACAGAAATAGAGCCATTCATAAAGGGATACTTGATTTTTGAGAAACGTGACATAGCGGAGCAGTACCGAAAAGGATGATCTTTTCACTAAGACAATTAGGTATTCATGTAGGCAAAAAATGAACCTAGACCTCTTCCTCACATCATAAGGAAAAATAAATTTCAATTGGATTGTTGATCTGAAAGTGAGAAGTAAAACAATAAAGAATCTATAACATATACACACTACTGTATATAAAATAGATAACTAGCAAGGATCTACTGTATAGCACAGGGAACTATACTCAATATTTTGTAAAAACCTATAAGGGAAAATAATCTGAAAAAATATATATATATATTTAACTTTGCTATACACCTGAAACTAACACAGCATTGTAAATCAGCTATACTTCAATAAAAAACAAAACAATAAAGAATCTAGAAGATAACATGGTAGAATATTTTCATAATTTTGGGATAGCCAAATATTGCTTAGATAGGACACAAGAAATACTAAGCAAGCAGCATTATTTATAATAGTTCCAAAGTGGAAACAACCCAAATGCCCATCAACTGATGAATGGATAAAATGCATTATATTCATACAGTGGAATATTATTCAGCAAGAAAAAGAAATGAAGTACTGATATGCACTACAACATGGATGAACCTTGAAAACATTATGCTAAGTCACGAAAGACCATAGATTGTATGATTTCATTCATGTGAAATGTCCAGAATAGGCAAATCCATTGAGACAGAAGTAAATTAATGTTTGCTTAGAGCTTGGTGAGGTTGTTGGGAGGAATGGGGAGTGGCAGCTAGAGGGTATGGAGTTTCTTTTGGGGGTGATTAGAATATTCTAAAATTAGATTATGGTGATTGTTGCACAACCCTGTGACTATATTAAAAAACTTTTAATTGTATACTTTAAATGAGTGAATTGGATGGTATGTGAATTATATCAATAAAACTAATTTTAAAAACAGTAGCAAAAATTAAAAGATAAATATATTAGACTACATTAAAATTAAAAGTCTTTGTACCAAAGGCACCGTTAAGGGAGAGAAAAGGAAATCCACAGAATACAAAATGATAATTGCAGTATATTTATCTGACAAAGGATTATCCTCCAGACTATATAAATATCCTCTACAAATCAATGAGAGAAAGAGATAGCCCAGTAGAAAAATGGGCAGTGGATTTTAAAAGTTCTTCACAGAAGAGGATATACACATGGCTAGTCAGCATATGAAAAATTTCTTACCATAATTAGTCATCATGGAATTGCAAAATAAAGGGACAGTGAAATACCACTGCACATACATCAGAATGGCTAAAATGAAAAAGACTGATTATACCAAGTGTTGGTAAGGATATGAAGCAACTGGAATGCTCATACAGTGCTGTGCTGTTGAAAATGAATACAATCACTTTAGAAAACTGTTTGGCAATGTTTACTCAAGATCAACAATTATATGCCCTATGACTTTGCAATGCTACTGGATATATACCAAAACTGTGGGAATGTTTTTGGCTCCATTACTTGGAATAGCTCTCAAAGTGGAACTCAGTCTAAATGGTCATCAATAGAATGAATATATGTATGGAATGGTATATTCATACAAAGAAACATTTATTAAGCATGGAAAATGAATCGATTATTTCAACTTGCAACAAGGCTAAGTCTCATTAATATTAGAAGGAGCCAGAAAAATACAAATTGTATGTACTGTAAAATACCATTCACTATAACCCCAACCATGTAAAACTAATCCATAATTTTAGAGGTCAGGATAATGGTTACCTTTGGGATGGAGCAGGGGGCAATAAATTGGGTGAGGGTATGAAGTGTGTTTCTAGGGTGCTGGTAATACTCTATTTCTTGATTTGGGTGGTGGTTACATAGGTATGTGTACTCTGTGAAAATTTATTATAATTTATGCACATTTTTGTGTGTATGTTACATTCCATTAAATAAGTTTTTTGGAGAATGGATTGGAGCAGTGCACAAATGAGGGCAGGATTTAGGAAGTTCCAGATGAGATAATGGTCTGGGATTCAGGGTAGTGGCAGGGAGAGAAAGAAGTGGACAGATTTGAGAGGCAGTTCGGAGGTAGTTTGGTGGTAGGAGTGTATGGGTTGAATGGTGTCCCCCTAAAAGATATTTGAAATCCTAACCCCATTGCCTCAGAATATGACCTTAATGGAAACATGATCATTGCAGATGTAATTAGTTAATATATTCTACTAGAATAGGATGGGCCCTTATTAGAGTATAACTCGTGTTTTTATAAGAGAGGAGAAGAGACACAGCGACACAGACATGTTAGAGGAGAATGTGATGACAGAGGCCAAGGTTGGAGTGATGCAGTTACAAGCCAAGAAATGCCAAGGATTGATGGCCAGTACCAGAAGGTAGGAAGAGGCAGGAAGGACTCTACCCCGAGTCTCAGAGGGGGCTTCCCTGGTGGCACAGTGGTTGAGAATCCGCCTGCCGATGCAGGGGACACGGGTTCGAGCCCTGGTCCGGGAAGATCCCACATGCCGCGGAGCAGCTAAGCCTGTGCGCCACAAGTACTGAGCCTGCGCTCTAGAGCCCACGTGCCACAGCTACTGAAGCCCGTGCGCTGAGAGCCCGTGCTCTGCAACAAGAGAAGCCACCACTATGAGAAGCCCGTGCACCGCAACGAAGAGTAGCCCCCGCTTGCCGCAACCAGAGAAAAGCCCACGCACAGCAATGAAGACCCAAGGCAGCCAGAAACAATAAATAAATAAAATAATAAAATAAATAAATTTAGAGAGTCTCAGAGGGAGGGTGCCCTTACTGACACCTCAGTTTAGGACTTCTCACCTGTAGAACTGTGAGATATTACATGTCTTTCCTTTAAGCCACCCAGTTTGTGGTATTTTGTTATAGCAGCCCTAGGAAACTAATATAGGGAGGATGGAAAGGACATGCGTAAGGATGACTACCTGTTTTCAACATCTGGGAGGATGGTGCACTGAGCTGACCAAATCAGACTTTACATGGACCATCAAAGCAGAATTTGAACATTTAATTATGGGTATGATGATGCTTTCAGCAGACAGTAGAACATAATGCATCAAGGATTGTGCACCTCAAGAAAGCATTTTGTTCCTCATTCTGCATTCAGCCGAAAGTTCACCTAAATCTCCTTGGCAGTCAGGAATATATCTTCTTCTTAAAGCATCTTGGAGAAGGGCTCACAGCCTCCTGTAGAATTATTTGGAAGAACGGCAGCAGGAGGGGCAGGTTGGTGTGAGTAGTTAACACGTCCTTTCTTGTTTTTTCCAACTTGTGGAGCACAGCTGGAAGTGACACCCTGGAGACACAGCTTCTGTGTTTTATTATGCTTTGGAAATCTGAACAGGGAAGCAGGGTTACTGCAAATTAGCTGCATTTCCCTTTCTGCTTCTCAATTCCGAGAACAGGAGATTTGCTAGGGCCTGGATTCTTTTAATCTTCTCAGGGGCGGTGGGAGATGGCTCTCTGTCAGAGGCTTCTCTCCAGGCCGCCATGAAATGAAGAGGTAGCAAAGTGGAACTAAGTTTAGGTCTCTGCTCTTTCTTTTTACAGTGGCCCTTTGACAAGGCTGGCCTTCTCCCTGTTTTCTGCAGATTTTATCCAGTGGCCTGCATGTGAATTCGAACAAACTTTCTTACTGTTTTTCCTCCTGCTGTGACAGCTGGGAATGTTTGCTCATTGGTGGGAAATGCCCCACTAATCCATCACTTTCAAAGCTGTCAGGGCTTTCTGTTGGCTCCAGAAGAGAAATAATTGAGTCTAATCAAGCACCTTAAATATTCAGTATGATTAGAGGAAAATGAATGGATTCTGTAAACTTGTATTGATACTAAATTCTACTTGCAGTTAGTCTTGGACATAAATTTCAGAAAATTATATGTAAATGTACTCATTAGTGTACTGTAATATTGAACATCTATTTTGTCTCTGGGCAATTTTTCTTTTCTTACCCCAAAAGCTATTACTACTGTTATTAAAAACAGTAATTGATTTTCCATTTTTAAAAAACTTGGGTTTTTTTTCCTCCAGCTCCATTTCATTTCTGCATTTTTGCCATGCGTTCCAATAATATTTTCCTAAGGCTTGTAAAAGAATTACATTATGCTCTAATAATTCTGAGGGCAAAGGGGAGAAAGGGAAGTGTGATGTTATTGGAGAAGCTATTTTAAACTGGAGTGGGCCCAGAAAACAGACCTTGGAATGACACATTGAATGGCTTCATGCCAAGGATTTGATTATATTGTCTATTGTTTCATTTGAACATCATAGATCTTATTTTGTAATTAAATGTTTTGATAAAGCCCCAACTAAATAGTGCTAGAGTCAAAGGCTCTATTATTAAAAGGCTTTAAAGCTCACAAATCAGCCATATAAGTTATTTGTAATATGAATGCTCCATGTGTTCTTACAAATGTTTGGTTTCAACTCTGGTGTAAGTTCGTTTCGGGAAAAAAAATATTTTCAAGATTTTGATGATAATTTTAATTAAACATTTTATTTATTTCAAGTAATTATTATTTTTACTGGTTTATAGAACATGTTCCATCTTCAGAAGTAAACTTTTTTTGGGGAAAGAAATAAAAATACTTTGTACATTTAAATTTGATTTTGCAGGGGGACTGTACAGTTTTGTTAATGTAAATACATTATTATGTATCCTGAAGGGGAAGGGAATGAATTTCTTTCTGCAATTATGTGAATCCATTTTAAAAATGTTTTCAGGGCTCAGCTGAAGACAAATTGAGTACAAAGTAATTCTGATAGTGTGGGTTTTGTGAGTGTGTGCATGTGTGTATCTTTAATAATGCCTCTTTCATACCATCAAATAAATCAGATAGGCACTGGAGATTTAGAAATCATATACTGTAACAAAATGAGGAGGTTTTAGATTTTTTTGCATTATCCTATTTTCACTGTTTATTGTGAACCTCAAATTGGCAGCCTTTCTGATTCATGATGTCTATCAGGCAAAGTTCTTTATTGAGTGTCTTCCTCCTGCTAGTCCATATTCCCTTCTGTGGCAGGTAAACAGGCTGGTATCTAAATTTATTTGAAGCTGCTTACAAAAAGCCAGAAACATAGTAGTGTTCTCAGTGTGAGGTTGATTGTGTAGTTTGGATTTATGGCTTTGGTGAACACATTTAGCTGTTTATACTATTATTTATTCAGTAAGCTCTCTCTTCAGTCCCTGAGGCAGTATGTTGGTTAAGATCAAGGTGGTAGAACCTCAGCTATCAGCGTCAGTTGAAATCTCAGCTCACCAGCTTTTGTAACTGCAAGCAACTTTTTAAACCCGTGCGCCTTAGTTTCCTCGTATATCACAGGGAGAAAATTTTGATACCATATAGAATTTGGAGGAAGGTTTAATGCATTTAGTATTGAGAACAGTGCCTGACACATAGTGAGAACTCAATTATTAAACAATTTTTAAAAATTGAATGTGAAAAAAAAAAAATTGAATGTGACCAGCTTTTTAAAAAATCTCACCTGGTTTGTAGTGCCTGAGTTGACTTTCATATTTGGGAGAAAGGAGATGGAAGAAAATGTTTTTAAAATGATATGCATATATTAATATTACACTAAAAAATACAGACTTACAGAGGCTCATTTTAAAGAAATCAGATTACAAAACTTTTCCCAACTACTGCTGTACCACTTTGGGCTTTTAACAAGGTATCTGGGTGTGAGTGAACTATGAATGTTGTTGAGATTCTGTGAAAAGCTGTTGAGAGTATTTTCAGCTTTTATGAACATTATTATTTGTTTAAAGTCAGCTCTTCATGGAGTTTGCAACTTGGCTTCAATATTTAGGTAATAAAAGTGTTACTGGAGAAGTGAGATGTATGTTATCACCTAAGCAATGATCAGTCTTTAAATTCACTAGAATGATGTCGTTCTAATTTGTGTGTGGGGGATGGGAGTGGAAGGTGAGGAGTAGGAGTAGAGGTGGGCGTTGATTACTTAATAGAAATAGTAACTATCAGGTTCCGGTACCACGTTCTCCACTAATTCCTCATAGGGAGAAGAGGGTGCTGCCCCTTTCTTGTAGCAAAGAACACGGAAACTCAGTGTTTTGATGGAAAATGCATCACAAAATACAGAATACCCTGTCTATTGTTTATCCCACTGAGATTTTCTGCCTCTCTAGTTACAGCGATGGTGTATAAAAATTAATTAGAAGTTGGAATCTGATTTTAAGATGGGATGTCAGACACATATATCAAGTTGTTAGGTTAGCTGTAAAGCATAACCTGGGGTTTATATGTTTAGAAGTCATAATAAATCTGTCTGTCATGAAAATCAGATTATGCAGTCTTGCATGCTAATGGCTCATCATCCTGTGGAAGTGTGGTCTCCCCAGCAGCTGCCCGGTGGCTCTGCTTTTCTCTGATTTGCTGTCTCCCTTGACCAACTAGTGATTCCACTCTCCCCACTTAGCAAAGTGCCTACTTTAATAAATGCTTCTGGGCCTTTATAAAGAGGAGATGTTTCCCCCTGGACTAGAGCAGCAACCTCCTATGGCTCTCCTTGACTCAATATTCTCAGCAGTAATCAATCAGTCCGTCAGTTACTCAATTAACCAACCTAACAATTACTTCCAAGGTATTTATTGAGTACCTGTCATGTGCAAGGCCCTGGGAATCTAACAAGATAGTGTCTGCCCTCACAGAGGGCAGTGATGGAGGAGAGAGATAAGAAAACTCACAATACATTTTGAGATGGACAAAGTGTAAGATATAAGGTACCCAGATTTAGGGGCATTGAGGAAGGATTCCCAGAGGCCAGTACTTCTGAGTTGAGACTTCTGAGCTAAGTAGTGGGAGTTAGCCAACCTGAAGGAGGTGAGGAGTGATGGACAGTCTTCCAGGTCAAAGGAACAGCTCATGCAAAGGCCAGGAGGATAACGATTAAGGTCCACTCTAGAGTTGTAACGGTGAAAGTTGCTCAAAGTGATGAGGCTGGAGAGTTTCACAAGGCCTTGCAAACTGGGTTAAACAGGATTAGTCCAAGGGCAGCGGGGAGCCACTCACTGATTTAAGTGGGGGAGATGTCTTCCTACTATTGCCCAAAGTTGAGATATTACTACTTTTCCCCCGAAGGTGGCTGCCCGTGTTTCTTACCATGGGCTTATAGGCTGTGTGCGAAGTGGTACCTTATGACCCTTTCTGACCTTAGTCCTCATTCTTGTTCCTCATCTTTCCTGTGCTCTAGGCATGTTTGAACTCCATTACCCAAATGTTCCATGGACTTCTATGCTTCTGTACCTGTGTTCACCCTGAGCCATCAACCTTCAGCTCCTGTCATCTCATTTCTCACCTGTCCATACCTCATCATTCTTCCAGGCCCAATTCAGTGTCATCTCTCTGGGAGGCTTTCTTTGCTTTACCCCAGTCAGAGTTAATCCTGCCTTAAATTTGTACTTTGTTAAGTGTGGCTGTCTTCATTTATTCTTCCATTAAACAAATGTTTGTTAGTTTTAGACTGTGTTCCAGGTGTGTGACAGTGAACAACAAACCAAAGTGCCTGCCTTCATGGAGTTTATTTAGATAATAAACACATTTAGCCTCCTTTGTCCTGCCCAGAAGTGTGTTTAGGTATTTACACATCTGTCTCGATTTACTTGTCAGATGATGAGGATAAATACTGTGTTCCTTGTATGTGCAGAATGAATTGGTTTTGAATGAATAAAGAATAAAAACAATCATGGTGAATATTTGCAGAGAGACTTGGCCTGATACTTTGCTCTTTGGTGTAAGGGAGAAAGTTTTGATTTTGGAGTTGAATTGTTCCAAGTTCAAATCATGCCTCTCTATTTATGACCTTTGTGGCCGTGGATAAATCACTTGACCTCTCTAAGCTCAGTGTTCTTTTCCATAGGGTGCTTTCACATGGTGCTGTGGGAATTAGAAACAATATACACAAGGTGCCTATTGGTTCATCCCAGGTTCCTTTACCAGCTGTTTGTATCTCTGACACTCACACCTTGAACTAAGCCATTTGGAAAGCCAATTATATTTTTTGCCTCTTGGGGCTGATGAATTCTGGAAGCTTATTCTCTGTATGGGAAAGTGCTTTGTAAATTGGGAAGCATATAAGGGCCTTCCACTGTGCTTCTCCTATCCTTGGCATATCTCTGTTGTTGCTGGTTTTGGGTTGATATGACAGATAATCTGTTGATCTAGTGTGGAAAGCAGGCAGTGTTCAAGTCTCATATTTTCCACTTGTTAGCTGTATAACCTTAGTTACTTAGTCTCTCCATGGCTCACTTTTCTTTTCTCTGTAAAATGAAGATGATATTCATACCTCAGTCATAGGACACTTATGAGGGATTAAATGAAAAGTAATGTAAACTGCTCAGTGCACTTCCTATCACATACTGAGCACATAATGAAAGACAGCCATTTTTAACTCCTTGTGTCTTGCTATCATATTTATAACAATTATTATTTTCATCAGAGTCTATCTCCCTGTTAAATTCAAACTTAACAACAGGAAAATGATGTCTTTAATTTTCTATATCCCTAGAGATGCCTGACACATAGAAGGAAGTGAATAAATACTTATTTAATGAATGTATGAACAACAAAATGTATTATTTATTATCAAAATGTGTTAAAATGTTTCTACAGTGCTTGGTACATAGTAGGAAATTCATATACAGTTGTTCCTTACTCTACTCTTTGTTTAACTTTTCAGTTATATTGAACAGATTTCCTTGGGTTTTTTTGCTATGGGATTTGGTGAAAAAGACTGTGTGTTCTACTCACTTCTTCTGGCACTCTGAAGAGTTTTATCTTTTTTAGTTTGTTTCTAAGCAGTGGTCTTCCTACCCTTACATCATTTCGGATTTCTGGGGTCCTAACACTTTTAGTTTTCCTAGATACCAGAAAACTATTTGTGAAATCCCCAATGGGTGTGAGATGCCATCAAATATTATTTTCTGAGTATGTGTGTGCATGTTTGTTTATTTTTTTATTAAAAAAAACATCCCTTATAGCCCTACTCTGCTCCTTGCAGGAGGAGAGAGAGATTATAAAACCACATGGGCAGTGAGGGTTAATAGTTCTAGACCAGACAGGAAGTGATGCAGCAGCTCACACCAAGAATGTCTAGATGACTTCAGAGAGTGAAGGCAGCTTCTTGTCGTGCCTAACTTACTCTGAAAGGACCTTGGTCAGGGGCTAAGGCATTTTTGGTAGAACATTGGGCCGTGCTTTATCCTTCCTAGTCCTCAGTATCACGCTTGCTATTTGCTCAGTTTTTCTTACAAGTGGAGCACTTGCTTTTCCCTTCTTGGTTTGACAGCTTTTGTCTGAGACTGAACTTAGCCTGGCTTTTCCATGTGTCTGGCAGCCTTTCCACAGAACTTCAAGCTTGATGCTTTTCACAAGGGGTCACCCATTCAAATGCCCTTAGAGGCCAGCTGGGGAGATTCTGTTATTAAGGAAGGGAGGTTACATAAGGAATTCTGTACTTCTGTAATGAACTATAGTCTCTTCATTTTTCTGGAAACACTCAGTCCTCTTAACCCATCTTTTGTTTTCCCACTTGTGATCAAGACACACCAGCGTGAAATATTTGCTTAGATCTTTACCATAAGAAAAATAACACTACAAATAAGAAGAAGGGGGCTTCCCTGGTGGCCCAGTAGTTGAGAGTCCGCCTGCCGATGCAGCGAGCACGGGTTCGTGCCCCGGTCTGGGAAGATCCCACATGCCGCCGAGCGGCTGGGCCCGTGAGCCACGGCCGCTGAGCCTGCGCGTCCGGAGCCTGCGCTCCGCAACGGGAGAGGCCCCAACAGTGAGAGGCCCGTGTACCGCAAAAAAAAAAAAAAAAAGAAGAAGGGAGGTAATTGACATTTGGCCTCAGTGACAGGAGACTATAGCAGATAATGCCACTGAGACAAACTGCAGAGTGCATTCCCCACTCCAATAGAGCAGCCTCAACACAGCCTCAGAGGTTTATCGTCATGTTAGGAGTGTGATGCCTGTGGGGTCAGAGCTTCCAGCCTTTTTTTTTCCTAGAGATTTATAGAATCTCTAGATTTTACAAATGTTAAAAAGAATTTTAAAATGTTAATACACTGTCAGCCATTACGGTATGGTTTAAATGAAACAGAGCAATGGACTGTATTTGGCTTGTGCGTCACCATTGTTCACCTCTGCTGTAATATGCTAGATGCACAATTAGTGATTTCAGACACTCTTTTCATGCTGTTCCAGTTCTGAACAAAAACAAGATTACGGGGCTTCCCTGGTGGCGCAGTGGTTGAGAGCCCGCCTGCCGATGCAGGGGACACGGGTTCGTGCCCCGGTCCGGGAAGATCCCACATGCCGCGGAGTGGCTGGGCCCGTGAGCCATGGCCGCTGGGCCTGCGCGTCCGGAGCCTGTGCTCCACAACGGGAGAGGCTACGACAGTGAGAGGCCCGTGTACTGCAAAAAAATAAAAAATAAAAATAAAAACAAGATTACGGTTAGAGCTGTCTTGTTTCCAAAAATCACTAGAATACCCTTTCGAAAATAGAAGACTCTGTGGTATGCTCTTCTGTGTTTATAGCAAATGTCTAAAGGATTCTATAGGATAAGCAGGTTAGTTGTTTTTCACTTAGTTTTGAAGGCTTAAGGGGTTTTGTGTGTTCTTCCTCTTCTTTTCCATTTGGTATGCACTACTTACGCTTCAAAAAAATTAAACTGACACGCAGTGAGAAAAAGTTACTGGAGCCTGAAAGTTGGTTAATATCAATTACATTCTCATGTCTAATAACCCATGCCTGGGAAATGCAACTTGTTTGTTATAAATACCCAATGCCAAATCAAGAATAAACAGCTGCTTTGTTTTAGTCGCTATTTACAGCATCACTTTAACTACTTTGACCCTATTCGAGGAGGGAATGAAGAGCTGGGTGCCAGAGATGTTGATAAACTGTGGCAATTTCTGCATTGTGTCCTTAGAGGTGCCTCTGCTTCAGCCTCCGTTATTTAAATTGCTAGTCATTACAGTCATGCCATTAACTGGAAATGCAGCAAGATGACACATGGAACAGGGCCAGCAAGACACTGTTAGCCCTTCTTATTGAGTGCCATATTCTGGGCTGGGTAGCAATAGTCCTAAAAAGGAAACACACACACCAACCTCCAAAGGCTTGAACACTCATGAATTCTGTGCGTTGCTGGTTGGGTGATTTTGAGTTCCTAGTTGTACATGCTTTTTGGACATTAGATCCAAATCACAGATAATGTTCCAGACTTTTAAAAAATTAATATATTATTTTTCACTACAATAGAAAATATCTAAACATATCTCAGGCTGGTTTATTCTTCCTCATGAGGATCAGATGCAAATGGATATGGGAAAAGGAGGTTGTTCTGTTTGGGATACGGAACTAAGTAGCGTAATGTCCAGTTGCTTGACTCTTAGCAATGTCATTTTTAGAAAAGTGCATATTTTGTTATTAAAGAGCCCCATAGACCAAAGAGCCTGTCAGTCTTCATTACTTGATTAGGACTCACAGTTAGGGTAGCCCCTGCGTAGTCAAGTAAGAAGTGCTTTCTTTTGATCTGATAGCATCTACTCCATCCATCTGGATCTATCTAGGGAACCTCTTAACAAAAGCATGTCCTCTGGCCAATTGTTCAAGACCTACGGGGGCGGGGGGTAGGATTAGAGGAGTTCTTTGTTATTCAAGATTTTTTGAGAGGACGTAGAATTCCTTTTTAGTAGGATAAAATCTGTTGCAGCACAAATCTTTCCTTGGAACACTTTATCACTTATTAGGGCCTTTATATTAAAATTAGAGAAATTGGGTTCTGTGTGCATGTTTTGAGAGACAGGGAAAGGTCTATTTACTCCTTTCTTTCTTGTCACCTTCCCTATAAATTGCATGCACAAACTATAAACAGATACCTGTTGTGCATATTGTATGTATATTTGGAGGATGGGAGAAAGAGGGAAGACCTGTGTTGAACTCAGCTCTCTGTCTTCGGCTTAGCAGTTTTGCTTTCAGTATCACTTAGGATTCTTTCCGATGGAAGTAATAAAAATCCTAGTTCAACTGACGTTAACAAAAATGTTAAAATGCAGATGAAAAATCTCGAAAAATCTCTTTCTAGAATTCAGCAACAACATTATTGAGAACCAGAGATACTTCCATCTCTTATTTCTGCCCTCTTTCAGGTATTACTTTTTTTCACAGGCTTGTTTCTGTTGGGGAAGAAGAAATTTTCCTTTACCCTTTTAGGTTCTTCTGGCTGGTCTAAGAATTAAATGGACATGAGACAGATTAACAGGAGGAGATCAAACAAAAGTTTAATAACATGTATACATGGAAGAGACTCAGGAAAACTGAGTAACTTGCCCAAATGGCCAAACCCTTCACCTTAAATAGCATCTTCGGCCAAAGACAAAAGAGGGTGTTGGGGGTAGTGGTTTGGGACTTCACAAGGGGAAGAAAGAAACTGACATAGAGAGGGAAGAGCAATGTTTGGTAAACAGATGTTTGCTGGGCCAGGCAGAGACAATGGAACACCACGTGGACTCTGCTATCTAGGCCCTGCCCCCACATACCCAGCCCATATTCTTTGCCTAGCTCTAGTGATAGCCCTAGTTCAGAACTGGCTCTCAATCTAAATTCTTTTAGGCAGTTAGGAAGAAGATCATAGTTTCTTCTTGAGTTTTTTGGGCCTTGATTGTTTTCAGCTCGAAATAATCCACATGCCAAAGAGACATTTCCGGTGCCAAATTTTGCTCCCCTACATCCCTTTAAGGCCCCAGTTAGCTAGGGCGTTTCCAGACATCTTCACAGAGCAATGTCTGGAGGCCAGAAATGGAGAGGAATACTCCTTCCATGTGTTCTTTGTTTTCTTAAGAGTGAGGAAAACTTTCTGAGAAGGTTCCCAACAATTCTCCCTCCTAGTTGATTGGCCAGAATTTTAAACTATACTCTAAAACAATTTCAAGGAGAATGAAGTCACCGTTCAAAGAGAATGATTGTCCTAGTCCATTGAAGCTTCAAGCCTAGGGGTGGGTAGGGCCCAGCCTTTCGTCCCTGGCTATGGGGGTGTGGGCTGCCAATAACTGAACAAAAGCAGAGTCAGGTTCTATTGGACAGGAAGGGGAGGGATAAATCACTGTTGGATGGGCACTCAGCACTTCTCAGTTAATTCTCCCATCGACTATATACTAGAGGCACAGAACACACAAAGAGGTGAATCATATTACCCAACATCATAGAGCTGTGAAGTAGAGCACTGGGATTTGAATCCGAATGACTCTGGCTCGAAAGCCATGGATCTTGAAAGAAACCAAAGAAGGGGGTAAAAAGCAACAACGGCAGAGAGCTTGAATCATTGGAATACTCCAGGGAGAACGGCAATAAGTTTCTTTAGCCAACACATCAGTAACTATATAATATTTTTGGTATATAGAAATAATATGTGCATTAAGGCAATTAGGAAAATATAAGAGTACAAGAAGAAAATAAGCATCCCCCAGAATTCCACTATCTAACCAGTACCACTATTAACATTTTGGAGTATTTCATTTTTGTCTTTCTACACACCACACTACTTATACATTCAAAAATATTTGTTGATTGCTTTCTGTGTAGAATAATGTGCAAAAACATAAATATATGTGCAAATATAGATGATTAACATATTGTATATAGACTGCGTAGATTGTTTTACATTTTACTGTTCTACATAACTTTATAGCATGTATGTTTTTGTGCATTTTCCTATAAAGTACAGTTCTTCAGGAACATCATTTTTAATGATGGTATAGCAATCCATTTTATAGATAACAAAATGTATTAAACAAGCCCCATGTTTGTTGACCTGTATGTTTCTCTCATTTTCTCTTCATGGGAAATAACACTGTAAATGAACATTCATACATGGTATATCATTGGGCACAGCTTTTATTATTTCTTTGGGATACAGTCTTTGAAATAATGGATCAAGAAGTGAACATTTTAGAGCTGTGAACATTTGATGCATATTGCCAGGTTGCAATCCAGAAATGTTGCACATTGTATATTCCCAACAACAATGTGTGAGACTCTTTGTCTCTTTCGTGATGGCTCTTGCCTCTGTTTCTTTTTTCCTTCTCTTTCCTTTTTCTTTTGGAGTAGTTTCGGAAGTCCTGATCAAGGCCTTGCATTCCACAGATAAGTTATTGCTGATACCCATCTGTCATTTTCTCAAGGATTGCTGAGGGTCCATTATGATTTTTGTATTAATTGTACAAGGCCAAAATGGAACCCCATATATTATTAGATATTGAGAGAAACCAGAACAACGTGTACTGAAGTGATATTTGACACTGTCCCTCTAACAAAATTGAAATAACCTCTATAAGTGCAGTGCACTGTTAACATGTTCAGATAAATTATTTGGTTCATAAATAAATAATTTTAACTTTTATGATAATGGAGAGGAGGAAAGGTGGTATGAGGCTTTCTGAATACACAAATAATTCATTCTCTTGCATCCAGGATAAACAGCACCATGAATTAATTAAATGACAGAACATTGGATGACCCGCTGCATCATAGGACTGGGCACTTGTTAAGGATGCATGTATCCATAAGAATTGTATCATGACCAAACAAATTGGTGCTCTCTACCCTGGGTGGTCCAAGGGAGATGCTCTCAAAGGTGCCCTGGAAAAAGGCAATTGGCAGTTGCTGTGCAGCACCATGTTGGCAGCATAGAGAAAGAGCAGGAGGAGAGAGGAGGCTCATGTGTTCAGTTTCTTCTCTCATCATCCTGGATAGAGCTGGAGAGATTGCATTGGATCATAATAGGTTAGGAAGACAGAGTTGAATTAGAGACAGCTGAAATTTGCAGATTGCAAAATCAGTTTTTCATTTCAGCAGGGATCTTCTGAGTGATTTTCACTGGCATGCCAACTGTTTTCAGTGACCTACACAAATCTGAAGAAGAAACAGTGTTGAATATCTACCTCTTCTCTGAACTTAACTTCCTGCTCTGGGCTGCATCCTCTAGTCTTCACCCAATTACCAAATGCTTTGACATACTTAAGCCTAACATTTTATGCCAACTTTCATTCATTCACACATTAAATAGTTACCGATTATGATCTGTGTGCAGGTACCATGCTGATACCCCATCTTACTTACCTGAACTGATTATCTGTCTAGAGTAGTGTGTGCACTTAGGTTTGACCAAAGCTTGGTTCTTCCAGCATCTGCATTTTGAAGAGGACTTTGTTCATACTTCTTCAGCATTTACCACATCACTTATTGAACATCTACCATGTGTGGGACATTGTGCTAAATTCTGGGGATACAGTGAGATTAAAGTCATCTGGGTTGGTAATGATGGTAGAAAAGGATGATAGTATTGAGTGTGGAGTTGTACTCCCCTCTATGTCTGGCCTTTTCTTTCAGTCCTCAAAATCACACCTGTAATTTGGTTGGGCAGGAATTAAAATACACAGAGCAACAGCAGGTTTTCTCACTGTGGTTAGAAACTGAGCATTCTTAGGGACTCAGGAGAACCGGGTTATCACCTACCATCTTGGTTCTTAATTATGGCTGCCCACTGGAATCACCTGGAAGACAGTCATGATGTCCATGCCATGCTCCAGACCAATTATATCAGGATCTTTATGGTGTGTGACCTAGGCGCCTAGGTTTTTTTTTTTTTTTGAAAGTCCTGAGATGATTGCAGTATGCAGCCAAAGTTGAGAAGCACCAACCTAGAAAGTGAAGGTGTATTGAGTTACCAACCTTTCACCCCAGAGCAACCTTTACCACTGCGTTTTCTAGAGAGCCCAATTCCATGATATGTGCCATGAAGAGAATGGTCCATGCCAGATAGTTTTGAGAAACTCTGTCCTCCTCCTTGGACGATTACAGAATATACTGGCGCTTTAAGGGCCATGACAAGTCTTGTCATAAAGAAGCCTATTAAATTTTAGTGGAATTGACTGTTGTTTTTGATCCAGGATTAGCTTGCTTACATCCTCTCTCTTTCTCTTAATTAAGAATTTCACTGAATTTTGAGAAATGGCTAGATTACGTAAGAGTTGATTATCTAGTCTGTGGATGATTTTGGTTCCTTGTTTCTCTGTTCTTGGGTCCCCTTTGTGCCCTCTTTCTCATTACTTTTTGAGTAGGCACGAGGCCCAGTGAAGAGGTAAAACTGCAGTCAATCCATTTGTTACAAGCGTTTATTCATGCTTTCAAACAAAGTAAAATAAGCTGTGCTGTGGAAGAGACTGGTAGTTCTCCCCTTTCTTATAGTGGTGGTTCTCAAAGTGTGGTCCCAGAGTTAGCAGTATCAGAATGAACTAGTGTAGAAGGCAGAGTTATCACCTCCTCAACGATGTCTACACCCTAATCTTCAGATCCCTTGAGTATGTTATCTTACACAGCAAAACAGACTTTGCATACATAATTAAGATTATAGACTATGAGATGGGGGATCATCCTGGGCCCATTCTAATCATATGAGCTCTTAAAGCTGGAGGACCTTTCCAGGTTGCAGTCAGAGAGAGTTGGTGATAGAAGAAAAGGCAGGAGAGATTCAAAGCATGAAAAGAACCCAAATCCTCATTGCTGACTTGATGATGGAGGTGAAGGTCCACATGCCAAGAAATGTGGGTGGCCTCTGATGTTGAGGATGTCCATCAGCTCACAGCCAATAAGGAGATAGGAACATCAGAATTGAATTCTGTCAACAACCTGAGTGAACAAGAAAACAAGAGTCCCCCGTAGAGGCTCCAGAAAGGAACAGAGGAGAGGAACAGAGCCTGCCCTCAACTTGATTTTAGCCTGGTGAGACCTGTGTCAGACTTCTGACCTGATCTGAACAGTAAGATAGTGAATTTGTGTTGTTTTAAGCCCTAAGGTTGTGCTAATTTGCTCTACCAGCAAGAGAAAACGAATACATCTGAAAACTTTTTAAAATGCAAATTATCAATGCTCACCACCGACCTACTGAACTTGCTGGATTAGAAAGAAGCTGGGGGTGAGGTAGGGGGTGCAGCTGCAGTCTGTTTTAACAAGTTCTCCATGTGATTCTGACATGCTAAAGTTTGAGAACTACTGTTACACAGTAATAGAAATCCCAAGTGTTAAGGAGACCCGTGGATGCCTACAATAAAGACTGCACATCCTACTTCATTGCAGGTAGGTCTGGTCATTGAACTAAATTCTCACCAAACAAGTTGTGCAGTAAAGGGTTAGCTAATTTACCTTGCAGTGTTAAAACTCTGCACATTCCAAATTAAAAACTAGCTTTAATGGATTCTGGGAGATAACCCCTGAGCCCTTGAAATGTCCTGCGGGATTAGAGTGTCTTTGTGTACCTTAGATCTTGGGTCACACCAAGTAGTTTATACAACTAATGTGATTTATGGTGAATGCCTGTTTTTGTTCATCTGAGGCCTTGGGTCATGCTGTGTCAGTTTGACCTCTGGAGGGCCTGGAGAAGTTGGTAGATAACCACCCCAGCCTCTGTCGGTTAGATGAACAGTTGTGAGATAGGTTTTACACAGTTTCTCATGTGGTCCCCAGAAGCCCACAGATGTAACTTCAGTTGCCCATAGACAAAACCAACTTGATAACACAAGCTTTATTACTGTTCCCCTTCCTTTCCAGTTTACTTCTCTCTCATTTCAGTTTCCTAGAATCACTTTCCAAATAAGTTACCTGAACATAAGCCCTTGGTCCTTGTGTTAGGCTCTGCTTTCAGAGGGAACCCAAACTAGGAGCATCCTTAAAGAGACAGTGTCAAAGCTTCCTTTTTGCTGCTGACTGGGATGTAGAAATAATGGCTCATCTGCTGCTTTTGACGATGTTAAGGAAGGCCATTCTCCAGGAATGGAGCAGTGGTAAGTTAGAAGGCATCTGGGTCTGTAATTTATCTGTAGAACTGCCATACCAGCCCCGGACTGCTGACTTCCAAACTTATTAGATGAGAGATTAAAAGCTTCTGTGTTTATGCCACTGTTAATTTAGGGGCAGGAGGGTGGGAAAAGGGGTGGCTTACATACAACTTAACCTCATTCTGACCAACATAGCAAGTAATGGATAAATGGAGACTTTGGTTTGTCATCAGGTTGAAATTGAACTGTCCCTGACCATTATCACCACCATGATTAAGGGTTGACTGCATGAGGGACAAGCACATTATTTTTGGGAAAGAGCATGAGACCAGGAGTCAGGCAACTTGGGTTCTGTGTTGACTCCTAAGAAGATGTATGTTCATCTTACATTCTCTTGGATTGGACCACTTGATCTCAGGGTTTCTCTTGATTTTTATATACTATGATCCTATGAATTTAAAGTATTCAAAAATTCACTTGCAAAAACAGAGCACTTGGATCATTATGAAATGTAAATATGGGACATCATCTGTATTTGCATTTTGAAATTTCCTTACTAATAGAATGATAAGTACATCTTAGCCTGAGCGTGCATGTGGTTTTTTTTAAATGGCTCATAAGTTAGAAGGCCCTTGAGGCATTATTAAAGTTCATCATATCAGTCACTGTGAAAACTCAAACTTTTCCTTGAAGGGTGGAAGATGTTTACAAAACTCTGTTCGCCTGACAGTGATTCTTCAGGCTGATAAGAACCTTCACATGTTCTTTTCCTTTGCCTGGATGGTACCCTATCAGTCTATATAATGAGACAGGCCAAAGGACAGAGAATTATGCTGCAGGACAGCCTTCACTCTGTCGTTTGGCTTTGCATGCAGAAACCACAATTTATGATGTGATCAAGAATGATATAAGTTGGCAGTATAATGAGCTTGGGATTGTTCGATAGCCCAGATGTACACCATGACCTTTGCTGGATGTAAAGTGTCAGACTTGGGCACATGCATATTAGTTGTGGAAAAAGACCCTCCTTTGGGGAGTCAAGGGTCATGAATTTTGTTTCTAGGCAGCATATATGCAGTTGCCTAGCAACCGTGAGAGCAGTTAAGTTCTTGCTGTATGATGCTGTATGTATTCCTCGATCTTGAAAAGCTAACAGCATAACTTAAATTTTGAAGCAGAGTGTGGGTGTTCTCAAGTAGCAGAGCCTTATCTCACATCTAGTTGCAGACTCTAACTGCATAAACTTGATGTTGCTGAAGTTTTTCTGCATTAGGGATGTTGTAAACAAAAGGGTAGAACTCTGAATTGAGTTTGAGACATCCTTCATTAGAATGTATTCAGTACCAACTAACAACAGAAAACCCAACTAACAGTGTCCAGAAATACAAGGACGTTTAATGTTTTCTGAATAAGAAGCCTCGTTTTAGCTGCTCAACAAGGACCCAAGCCCCTTCCATGCTTCCATTACACCATCATTGGTGTGCTAGCTTTCATCCTCAGGATTGTTGCCTCATGCTCACAAGAAGGCTGCCAGAGCTTTCAACACTGCAGTTTCCCAGATTAGCATCCAAATCAGGATAGGAGAGGAAGAGGCAAAAAAGGGCCTTCTTGTGGTGGGTGTTTCTTATTTATTAATTTATTTTCAGAGGAGGAAATTTTTTCTTAAAGGCTCTTAGCAGGTATCTTTTCATTTCTCTTTACCCAGAACTGAGTCACATATGTATCCCCTCCTAGACTAGTCATTGGCAAAGGAGAATTCAGTTACCTTCACTGGCTTAGGCTAATCATGATTCAGCCTTTTGGGCTGGGGGCAGGGCCTGTCTTCACTGAGCACATTACCACCTTCCAGATTCTTGAGAAAGATCAGAGTTTTTTATGTTAGCAAGGATGAAGGCCAGATGGTTGCTAGGAAAGTGTCTCATGGTGCTGCTACAACTCCTTCCATGTTATTGCTTATGTGTGGAGGTCATAGGCTGCAAACTCACCCTTAACATGTTTTTAAAATGTTCAAATTAGAATTTAGAAGTAGAAACATTTTGCATTAAAAATTGGATTTTTCCCTTCTCTTGAAATAATTTGGTGTTCTGGCAACACTGCTGTCTTCAGATGGGGTACGTGCACCACGCTCTTTACCATTCCCTTTGTCATACAGTTGGCCCTCTTTACTCATGCATGTTACTTTTCTGGCCCCTATGGACCTTTGTGCTTGTGAACTTTTTTTTTTTTTTTTTTGCGGTACGCGGGCCTCTCACCGTTGTGGCCTCTCCCGCTACGGAGCACAGGCTCCGGACGCGCAGGCCCAGCGGCCATGGCCCACGGGCCCAGCCGCTCCGCGGCATATGGGAGCTTCCCGGACCGGGACACGAACCCATGTCCCCTGCATCGGCAGGCGGACTCTCAACCACTGCGCCACCAGGGAAGCCCCTGTGCCTGTGAACTTTAATCTACATGCTTTTTTAGTTACATGCAGACATTTTGAAACGAGACTTACAGTCACACCGGTCCATTTTGCTTAAGAGACTAACTGCTACTATTCTCTTTCAGTCTTGCTATATTTGGGATTCTTTTGCTCTTCTGCTACATGTTTCTTTATTGTATGACTGTGGAAGGGAGTATAATGTAATGGTCAAGAGATTGGCTTTTGACATATATAGAAGTGGTTGAAGTCCTGGCAATAGCACTTATTAACTTGTGACTTCGTATTCACATCTGTAAAATTGTATAATAATGATATCTACCTCACGGGGTTGATTAGAGAATTTGCACAGTGCATGGTTCACATAATGCTAATCTTGATGAAGATGGTGATGAAGATGATGATGTCTCTATAAACCTGTCTTTATTATATCAGTTAGTCCTTTTAGGTGCCATTTGGGAATGCAAAAACACAGCATCTTCAGTGAGTGGAGCTGATGAATGGCAACTATATATCTTGTGAAGCTAGAAGAGGATACTTTGAGTGACCATGCTTGAGGGGCACTGACCACCTGGAATAATTTTTTCTATTCCTTTCAAGATAGAATCAGATCCACCTAATTCATGCCTCCAGGTAACCTTCAGAGCTCCCAGAAATTTAGTTCTGCACTCAAGATTTGCTCATTTCTATTCAAACTGGGACACATTCTCTGTTTATACTGTCAAAAAGCAGTGGATATTTTAGTTTATGCCTGGGGACATGGGAGACAATTCTGGATGCCTCTAATGACCTTTAAGAGTCACTTCTCTTACCAAAATATCTTTTTATTTTATTGTTAAATTTTGGTCTAGATTCCATTAGATTCATCCATCTGTAACTCAGTCTGGAAAAAGTTGGAGGTCGCCATGTAAATGAGGTCAGATTAGAATTGTTATTTGGGAAAGGCAGGCATGATATTTTGAGTTTGGGTAGTTGCTTTATTTCATACTTAAGGCTGGTTGAGTAGGTCCTAGTAAATTAGGAAGGGAACCTTAGGAAACTCATTATAACCCAACTTTTCATAATTAAATTAAAAGATTATTTGGTTGGGATAATAATCACTGAGTAAAAATCAATATAGTAGGGCTTCCCTGGTGGTACAGTGGTTGAGAGTCTGCCTGCCCATGCGGGGGACACAGGTTCGTGCCCCGGTCTGGGAAGATCCCACATGCCGCGGAGCGGCTGGGCCCGTGAGCCATGGCCGCTGAGCCTGCGCGTCCGGAGCCTGTGCTCCGCAATGGGAGAGGCCACAGCAGTGAGGGGCCCGCGTACCGCAAAAAAAAAAAAAAAAAAAAAAAAATCAATATTGTAAACTTTGGAATGGATAGTATGCAACTATCAACTATAGTTTGAAATGCTTTGACTTAGACATTATTTGAAATTTCTAACAACATGTTTTATAGATATTCTTGATCAAGTATACAAAGAAGTTCATTGCAGCGATGATGGTAGTAGTGAGAAATTGGAAGTGGATAAAATATTCATCAAGGGGGACTCTCTAAATAAGGTATTATGTGTCTGTACATTGAAATTACTCTGCAGCCATTAAAAAGCATGGAGTAGATCCCTATGAATTGACATAAAAAGATGCCAAGTATGAGGCAGAACAGTATGTATTATATAAACATGTGTAAAAGTATATGTCTGTATTCAAAAACAAAAATACATGCCAAGTTGTTAATATTGACTCCCTCGGGGAATGAATTTATAAGGATGTGGAGGTAAAGGGAGGAGAGGAAGGAGAGGAAGCCAAGTTTAATTCTTAATTTATGTACTTTCATACATGTTTTGCAAAGTCATGTGCTCTATTTATAATTAGTATTTTACACTTGAGGGTTTGGAGTGGAAATCCAGGGAGTTGTAATGCTCCTTCTGAGGAACAGTGTCACATAGAGGTTAAGCACACGAGTTCTAGACCCAGGCTGCATGAACTGGAATCTTGGCTGTATCATTGGTGAACTAAATGTCCTCAAGCAAGTCTATGGATTTCTCTAGGCCTTGGTTCATCTGTGAAAGAGGGTAGTGCTACCTCGCCTATAAGACTGTCGTGAAGATTAAATGAGTTACTATAGGTACAGCATTTAGAAAAACATAGCTATGATTGTTATTCTGATTGTAAGTTTATACCAAAAATGCAGAAATAGCTGAAATGAATTTAAAAGTCACCATAGGCATCTGGAGGAATGCCTATGAATTTATGAAATGCAAAGAAATTCCTTTGATATGAAATCACATATATGTATTTTTAAAAATTGAGGCTAGAGAGGAGAAAAGTGACTGGATGGATTAGGCCTGGAAATGCAGAGGCCCTTCCCTATAACCGAGGAGCAAAGTCAACAGCTTTGAACTAAACATCTATTGCAATGGGAACATAAAACAAACTGGCTGAAACTGCCAGATCCAGAGAATCAGAGGAGGGGGGGAAAGGGGAAGGTGTTCAATAGCCTCCTAAATGTTTCATAAACTTCAATCATCTCTCTTGTCTTCCGATCTTTTACTAATTCTTCACCTTATCTTTTCTCCTCTGACAGCAAGTCCTGTATTTGATCCAGATTTTATCTCTTTATGGGACAGCTTATATGACAGTAATGTATAGTTCATTGAGCTAGAGCTAGAATATTCTGCAGAATAGTGAAACAGTCACTCGGAAAGACACACTCAAGGATGAATGCTATCTAAAGAAGCTACTATAAATGAGAGGGCAGCAGCAGGCAAAAAGCAAGTATTTGGTGGAGAATGCTTAGGAAATGGGGAAAACTTGACTTCCAATCCTCAGACTTAATTGAGCTTAGAAAGTGAGTGTCAAAATCATTCTCTGTTGTTGCTTAGTTGAAAAGCCAGTGGGGCTGTAGGAACAGTGACCGACTGACATTGACAGTCTTCCATCTGGAGCTTAATCTGTCTCCAAACGTCTGTGACACTGGTGTGTCTTTCACAACAGGTTCACGTAATTCTGAAGGCCAGGCATCAAGCAAGAAGCCAGAGTTCTAGTCATTAGTCACACATCCGGGCCACAGGGCAATTCCTTTGCTTGCAGCTGGAGACGATACGATGTTCCATAATGTGGCTCGTAATGAGGGATACATAGAGATGATGGGGTTGGATTGCAGCAGTGAGGCACTGCTAGCAAACAGCTCCAGCTTAAGGGAGCTTCCCCTCCGCTGCTGGCTTTCTCTCCTGAGCCATAGATTTGGCTCCTGATTGACTGTCTCTGCTGGAGCTCATTAAGGGGTTGGGCTGCAGCCTGTCCAGCTATGGTAAGGGACAGAGCTGCAGCCTGTCCAGCTATGGTAAGGGACAGAGCTGCAGCCTGTCCAGCTATGGTAAGGGACAGAGCTGCACAGTTGCTCCCTGCCTTCAATGCCCTGATGGTCATTGTCTCGATGCTTCAAAGGGACAGTCATCTGCTGTTTGATTTGAAGCAGGTTTGTGGGATCCAACGGTTCCTTGAAACATTTAAAGCCTGTTTCCTCTTACTTTGAAGAGAATGTGTTTACAAATGAAAATATTATTTGGATAAGGTAATGATGAGAAAAGGATACATTATGATACAAGGTCTCATAAAAAAGCACAGGAATAGGTGTAATGAGGTACCCCAAATTAACTGATTTTCTTCAGTTTGTGGGTATTCAGTTTGTTTTGGTGCTTTCTGGCCAAAAACAAAAAACAAAAATAACCCCACATTGAATTAAATAGTTTTCATTATCTGACAAAAACAAAGCAACCCCCCTCGCCTTTTTTTTTTGAACTAAATTCAAGGGTGAATTAATTAAGTTAGCTGTGGTCGTTGGGACATTATGTAAAATGTTGGACAGTGTTTTCAAATTAAGTTTCATTCATGAAAGTCACTTTAACACAGTTCAAGTAGATTTTTTTGTTATTGACTCTGTATTAGCTAACAGCATAACAATGAATTGTAATTTAGTGAAAAGTGTAGTTAGGGAATGACGCTCCCTAGTTTTCTGTGCCTAGAAGCTGGAGGATCTATAGGAATAAATAATTATGTGTGTTTGACCAACAGTTCCCAGTGTTTCTCTCTTCTGGACTCAGAGGAAGGACATATACCTAGAGGAACAGTGTTGTGTGGGGTGATTCAGAAGTCAGATTCTGGACACAGACTTGGATTCAAATCCTGGCTGCATTGTTTAGGTCCTTGAGCAAGTCCATCCTCTTCTCTGGACCTTGCTTATCTGTAAAATAGGAATAATAATGGTAGCTACCCTATAAGGTTGTTGAGTTATGTGAATGAGAATTATGTTATTTTAAGGATAATCTTAAATGTGCTTTACTTGTGTATGCATGATTAATCATCTGGAATCATCATGGAGTATGTAAAATATGGAGACATTGTTCTGGGGCTGTAGAGTTGAGTTAAAGCATTTTGTTGAGTCATCTGTGCAGATTTGTGCTTATATAATGATAAAGCTGTAGCATCATAAAAATCATCGTGCATATTTATGGAGCCCTTACTGCATGACAGGCAGTGTTCTAAAAGATCTGTGTGGATTATCTCACTGAACCCTTTCAACAACCTTATAACAAAGGTACTATTTTATCTTTATTTTTTCTGTGATATTAAAGAACTTGCTCAGATCTCAGAGCTGATCTCTGTTGGCGATGATTCTTAAACTCCGGTCAATCTGAGTCCAGGTGTCAGTTCTCACCTACTACAGTTTTAAGGTCCTATGACCCAAGGAGCCTTCTCCACCAACTGCCTAGCTTTCCAGACAATTGTCTTGGCTCTTGTTCACTTTTCTTGACAAAGAAAGCCTTGTGTTGTGAGAAAAACTTTTCCTTGCAGGTGAAATGTTTAGTGGAATTTATTTTGCATTTTTAGTGACGCTTGACTCTTCACCGGTCTCTGTGATTAATCTGCCACAGGAGTGCAGTGAACCTTTAATTATAGCTTCTTCACCCTCTCTCTTCCTCCTGTGTGCTT
>NC_041231.1:33075108-33103210 GCF_002837175.3 Physeter macrocephalus
AATCATATGGGGCTTCCCTGGTGGCGCAGTGGTTGAGAATCCGCCTGCCGATGCAGGGGATACGGGTTCGTGCCCCGGTCTGGGAAGATCCCACATGCCGCGGAGCGGCTGGGCCCGTGAGCCATGGCCGCTGAGCCTGCGCGTCCGGAGCCTGTGCTCCGCAATGGGAGAGGCCACAGCAGTGAGGGGCCCGCGTACCGCAAAAAAAAAAAAAAAAAAAAAAAATCAATATTGTAAACTTTGGAATGGATAGTATGCAACTATCAACTATAGTTTGAAATGCTTTGACCTAGACATTATTTGAAATTTCTAAGAACATGTTTTATAGATATTCTTGATCAAGTGTACAAAGAAGTTCATTGCAGCGATGATGGTAGTAGTGAGAAATTGGAAGTGGATAAAATATTCATCAAGGGGGACTCTCTAAATAAGGTATTATGTGTCTGTACATTGAAATTACTCTGCAGCCATTAAAAAGCATGGAGTAGATCCCTATGAATTGACATAAAAAGATGCCAAGTATGAGGCAGAACAGTATGTATTATATAAACATGTGTAAAAGTATATGTCTGTATTCAAAAACAAAAATACATGCCAAGTTGTTAATATTGACTCCCTCGGGGAATGAATTTATAAGGATGTGGAGGTAAAGGGAGGAGAGGAAGGAGAGGAAGCCAAGTTTAATTCTTAATTTATGTACTTTCATACATGTTTTGCAAAGTCATGTGCTCTATTTATAATTAGTATTTTACACTTGAGGGTTTGGAGTGGAAATCCAGGGAGTTGTAATGCTCCTTCTGAGGAACAGTGTCACATAGAGGTTAAGCACATGAGTTCTAGACCCAGGCTGCATGAACTGGAATCTTGGCTGTATCATTGGTGAACTAAATGTCCTCAAGCAAGTCTATGGATTTCTCTAGGCCTTGGTTCATCTGTGAAAGAGGGTAGTGCTACCTCGCCTATAAGACTGTCGTGAAGATTAAATGAGTTACTATAGGTACAGCATTTAGAAAAACATAGCTATGATTGTTATTCTGATTGTAAGTTTATACCAAAAATGCAGAAATAGCTGAAATGAATTTAAAAGTCACCATAGGCATCTGGAGGAATGCCTATGAATTTATGAAATGCAAAGAAATTCCTTTGATATGAAATCACATATATGTATTTTTAAAAATTGAGGCTAGAGAGGAGAAAAGTGACTGGATGGATTAGGCCTGGAAATGCAGAGGCCCTTCCCTATAACCGAGGAGCAAAGTCAACAGCTTTGAACTAAACATCTATTGCAATGGGAACATAAAACAAACTGGCTGAAACTGCCAGATCCAGAGAATCAGAGGAGGGGGGGAAAGGGGAAGGTGTTCAATAGCCTCCTAAATGTTTCATAAACTTCAATCATCTCTCTTGTCTTCCGATCTTTTACTAATTCTTCACCTTATCTTTTCTCCTCTGACAGCAAGTCCTGTATTTGATCCAGATTTTATCTCTTTATGGGACAGCTTATATGACAGTAATGTATAGTTCATTGAGCTAGAGCTAGAATATTCTGCAGAATAGTGAAACAGTCACTCGGAAAGACACACTCAAGGATGAATGCTATCTAAAGAAGCTACTATAAATGAGAGGGCAGCAGCAGGCAAAAAGCAAGTATTTGGTGGAGAATGCTTAGGAAATGGGGAAAACTTGACTTCCAATCCTCAGACTTAATTGAGCTTAGAAAGTGAGTGTCAAAATCATTCTCTGTTGTTGCTTAGTTGAAAAGCCAGTGGGGCTGTAGGAACAGTGACCGACTGACATTGACAGTCTTCCATCTGGAGCTTAATCTGTCTCCAAACGTCTGTGACACTGGTGTGTCTTTCACAACAGGTTCACGTAATTCTGAAGGCCAGGCATCAAGCAAGAAGCCAGAGTTCTAGTCATTAGTCACACATCCGGGCCACAGGGCAATTCCTTTGCTTGCAGCTGGAGACGATACGATGTTCCATAATGTGGCTCGTAATGAGGGATACATAGAGATGATGGGGTTGGATTGCAGCAGTGAGGCACTGCTAGCAAACAGCTCCAGCTTAAGGGAGCTTCCCCTCCGCTGCTGGCTTTCTCTCCTGAGCCATAGATTTGGCTCCTGATTGACTGTCTCTGCTGGAGCTCATTAAGGGGTTGGGCTGCAGCCTGTCCAGCTATGGTAAGGGACAGAGCTGCACAGTTGCTCCCTGCCTTCAATGCCCTGATGGTCATTGTCTCGATGCTTCAAAGGGACAGTCATCTGCTGTTTGATTTGAAGCAGGTTTGTGGGATCCAACGGTTCCTTGAAACATTTAAAGCCTGTTTCCTCTTACTTTGAAGAGAATGTGTTTACAAATGAAAATATTATTTGGATAAGGTAATGATGAGAAAAGGATACATTATGATACAAGGTCTCATAAAAAAGCACAGGAATAGGTGTAATGAGGTACCCCAAATTAACTGATTTTCTTCAGTTTGTGGGTATTCAGTTTGTTTTGGTGCTTTCTGGCCAAAAACAAAAAACAAAAATAACCCCACATTGAATTAAATAGTTTTCATTATCTGACAAAAACAAAGCAACCCCCCTCGCCTTTTTTTTTTGAACTAAATTCAAGGGTGAATTAATTAAGTTAGCTGTGGTCGTTGGGACATTATGTAAAATGTTGGACAGTGTTTTCAAATTAAGTTTCATTCATGAAAGTCACTTTAACACAGTTCAAGTAGATTTTTTTGTTATTGACTCTGTATTAGCTAACAGCATAACAATGAATTGTAATTTAGTGAAAAGTGTAGTTAGGGAATGACGCTCCCTAGTTTTCTGTGCCTAGAAGCTGGAGGATCTATAGGAATAAATAATTATGTGTGTTTGACCAACAGTTCCCAGTGTTTCTCTCTTCTGGACTCAGAGGAAGGACATATACCTAGAGGAACAGTGTTGTGTGGGGTGATTCAGAAGTCAGATTCTGGACACAGACTTGGATTCAAATCCTGGCTGCATTGTTTAGGTCCTTGAGCAAGTCCATCCTCTTCTCTGGACCTTGCTTATCTGTAAAATAGGAATAATAATGGTAGCTACCCTATAAGGTTGTTGAGTTATGTGAATGAGAATTATGTTATTTTAAGGATAATCTTAAATGTGCTTTACTTGTGTATGCATGATTAATCATCTGGAATCATCATGGAGTATGTAAAATATGGAGACATTGTTCTGGGGCTGTAGAGTTGAGTTAAAGCATTTTGTTGAGTCATCTGTGCAGATTTGTGCTTATATAATGATAAAGCTGTAGCATCATAAAAATCATCGTGCATATTTATGGAGCCCTTACTGCATGACAGGCAGTGTTCTAAAAGATCTGTGTGGATTATCTCACTGAACCCTTTCAACAACCTTATAACAAAGGTACTATTTTATCTTTATTTTTTCTGTGATATTAAAGAACTTGCTCAGATCTCAGAGCTGATCTCTGTTGGCGATGATTCTTAAACTCCGGTCAATCTGAGTCCAGGTGTCAGTTCTCACCTACTACAGTTTTAAGGTCCTATGACCCAAGGAGCCTTCTCCACCAACTGCCTAGCTTTCCAGACAATTGTCTTGGCTCTTGTTCACTTTTCTTGACAAAGAAAGCCTTGTGTTGTGAGAAAAACTTTTCCTTGCAGGTGAAATGTTTAGTGGAATTTATTTTGCATTTTTAGTGACGCTTGACTCTTCACCGGTCTCTGTGATTAATCTGCCACAGGAGTGCAGTGAACCTTTAATTATAGCTTCTTCACCCTCTCTCTTCCTCCTGTGTGCTTTTCCACTGTTTAAGGTTCCAATGGGCTGGTTGTTCTGAAGGAGGTTTAACCTATATGTTACATAAATTATGGCCTTTGTGTACAGAGAAGAAAGATTACAGTTTCTGATTTGTGATATTTTTCCTACCAAAGATACTCACCTCCTTTCTTTTCTGTACTTACTGTGCGGTTTGTTGAAAACCACCCTATTACCTGGTGGTGGTTCTGGAAAACAGACTGTTCCCTTTCACTGTGGCCAAACTTAAGTAACATATGGATGCCATTTAAAGGGAAAAATTCTTACGAACTCCCAATGTTGACTTAACTTTTTTTATTTGGTTAGTAAACATGTAAAAATATAAAACTAGCTATAAGCTTCTATGTGTGTAGTTCTTAAACAAATATGAAACCAAAACACATTTACAAATTAAATGCAGTCAGAATGACAAAACCAAATTCAAGTTAGCAACATTAATTTAACATGATAGATGATGTTGTTTAAACAGAATCATCTCTGGAAATATCAATATGGGATGTCTGTTATGTCAAAGATTCTATACAGCTTGTCAAACCTGTATTATTCTGGACTGTGTGGTGACTCTATTTCCCCCAACACTTTGAGCTGTATCTACTGGGACAATTCATTTGTACCCTAGCCCTACTCTGAGGTCTTGGGGCACAAACACATTATTGAAATAGTAATTGTGCCTCTCTTGTCTTTGGCTTGTGACAATTAACAGCATTACCTGACATCACTGCAATTGTAAATGCAAATCCAGGCACAGAAATTTTGTGCTGGTTCCCATATTTTAGGTGCCATGTAGCTGATCCAGAATGCATTTGAAACATTTTAAATGAGTGTTATCTAAACAAAAACAAAAGTTAGAAAAATCTCATCAAGAATTTCTAGATCCCCAAGAACATGCCCCAAGACCCCAGTTTGAAAAAGAAGTTATCAGCACTTTTTCATCTGTGGACAAGACTGCTGTTTTCTTTGCTGGGAATGCTCTTCCCATGGAGTGTTGCATGGCTCACTCCCTCACTTCATTTAGGCCATTGTTCAGTGTCATTGCCATAGGAAACCCTCCCCTGACCACCTTGTCTAGGGTAGCACTCAACATCATCTTGGCCCCTTAACTCTGTCCTGTTTTACTTCAGAGCACTCGTGCCGACCTGGCACTTTTGCTTGTTTGCTTTTATCTGTCTCTCGCATTAGAATGCAAGCCCCACTGAGAACAGAGTTAGGTTTACTCACCACTGTATTCCCCAAGCCTCACATAGGAGGTGATAAAGATCTGTTGAACCAAGGCATGAGTGGCCTTGCTCTCCACCTCTGTACCTTTTTGCTGCATCCCCAATCCCACTCTCCACCTGGGTAAGACTCATTTTAAAAACCATCCCCGCTTGAGCCTGTATCCCCTCTGTTCCTCACTGGAACATCAAGAGTCTTAATTGAGACCCCTTTTATGTTACTCGTGATCTTTTTTTCTTCATTTTTTCTCTTCTACTAGACTCTGAACTCCTCAAGGACAGCGTCTGTGTTTGATTAACCTCTAAAATTCCCCCAGTATCTGGCATGAATGCAGAAATGTCATAAATGGGAATCTGAAACTGTAGTGTACTAAATATCATTCACTTCTGTTCTGCAATGTCCTACAGAGGGATTGGCAATGCTAGAAGCTTGCTGAGAATCAGTGGTTAGCAGGTGGTATAAAACATGGTAAGTTGTAGGGGTTAAATTCTCTATGGCCAACCTGATGCTACTACTACAATAGAAGAACTTCAATTTAATTCAACTGAGTTTTGTTCATCTCCATTATGTGCAAAGCCCTAGTTAGATGTTATGGTGGCTACAGTGAGGAGTGTGTTGCTTTTGAGTTCACAGTCTGATGGAGAAGACCAATAGTGGGGGAGAGAGAAAGAGAGATACTATTTGTTTGTTCATTCATCCACTCACTTTTTCTTTCTTTCATCAGATATGGAGTGTTGTGTGCTTGCTACTAAGTTTAAGAAAAACCCGACAAACCTGGGCTATAACCTAATCCTAATGGAAGAGAGAGACAAAATGATACTATTGACAACTTCGGTTAGTGCAAGAAAGGAAAGGAATGCAGTGGTATGAAAATGCACGTGTAATATTCCCTAATCTGAGGTAGGGAAGGTTTTCCTTCAGGCAGTACATTGAACTGAAACCCCAAGGATGAATGGGCCTTAACCCAAGGCAGCAGTAGGGGAATAGTACGTGCATGGGGATCTGAATTGTAACACGGTGATAGGAATATGGGGCGAAAGAGAAAGTAATTCTGACTACAGGTCTGGAGAGCTTCATCAAGAAAAGGTGGGTTTTGACTGGGACTTAAGGGACACAGGTCATTAACAGGTACATGGAAGAGGAGGAGAAGGTGGTCAAGACAAGAAGAGCAGCCTTATCATAAGCTCACAGGTGGCACCTTGTAGAACTGGCTTGAGAACTGTGCAGAGAACTGTGGCACCTTGTAAATCTGGCTTGAGAACTGTTGCAGGGTTTATGAAGAACCTCTCCAGTAGAATAATCAGGATGAGGAAATACAAATATATCTGTGGACCATGAGTCACAAATTCAAAACATTTGCTGGTTGAAAATTAAAGCTTGTTATGCTTAAAAGGTTAATAGTGTATAAAGAATCAGCTAAGGTCATTCTTAGCCAAAGCTACTATTAATATTTCCATAAATTAAAGATCTTTATCATTAGCCCTGTATGTCATTCTTCTAAAGCAACTTATCACATGGAATCACAGATACCTCTTTTCAGAAAAAAAAATGAGATAATTTGTTAGAAAAACATTACAAATTTTATTGAGTTGACCACTCAATTACAGCTACATTACTGAATTACACCTGTTCAGCCCAGTGCTGGGGAATTTATTAGTACAGCCTCCTCTAGAGATAATGGGAAATGTAGTTGCAAAGCTCTTTGAATCTATTGCATATTCTGTAAGAAGTGCTCTTCCTGTTGGGACTGCATTCCAGGCTTGACAAGGTGAGCTGTGAGGTCTTTATTTCTTACAGGATTTGGGAAAATCACACCAGTACTGTTTGTTCACATGGGTTGTGACATCAGGGACCAGCTGGGCTGTGAAAGCCTGTTCTGATGTGTCTTTTCCACCCTCTGGATAGATGACCCTGTCCTTAGCCAGAGAGACATTGAAGAGCTGTTCTGTTCCCAGTGCTGAGCTACCTGCATTTGATTTTCCTTACCCAGCCAGTATGCTCACTGCCCACAGCCACCTCTGCTTATTGATTTGGGACCTGTGCTGGTTTCTAATTGTTTCCTTCACATTGAGTTTGTTCCAGGTTGCTGACTCCTATCTAGTAATTTTTCTCCTCCATATTGTCCTCTTCCATGCCCTCCCTCACTAATTTTTTGAGTAGCCTCAGAAGTCATGGGTTTGACCCATCAATTCATATCAGGGCCACAAGAACAATGGTGACATTTTTTTCTTATTACCTTGGAACCTTAGGGCACATAAAAAAAAAAAAAGAAAAGTATTCCGAGAAGCCAGAGGCTTCTTCCTCCACCCCCCTCTCCCTCCCAGAACATCTTTTTGTGTGGGAAGGTATTGTGGACGTGTTTACAGTTATTTAACCGGGAACTTCTCGAGGGGCGTGGCAGGTTGACGGATTCCATATGTCACCATGTATTTGAGATCTCTTAAGTACTTGTTTTTTAGTTTCCCAACAGCCACTCATTTCTCAGAAAGAATTTTTCCCTGCGGAGGGTAGGTAGGGGGCTCTTGCTGTCCTGATCCTCTTTTCTCTGTCTGCCTTCACTCTTATTCAGTGTTCTGTTGGCAAGGTAATGTATTTTGTGTTTTCCTATTTTCCTCTTAACATTTTTCAAAATACCATAGCAGTTATATCATAAAGCAGCACAAAATTCAGAAAGTTCTTTATTTTTGTTTACTCTGCAACTGATACCGAGTTTGTGGAAAAATATTTTTATAATAGAAGAAAAAGCTAACAATCATCTTACTTAAAAAAAATAGATTAACTAGCATCAATAGATGGAGGAACTTTGGTACCTTATTATAAGCAGTGTTCATTCTAAGCATGCATAGAATAGTATACCGGCGTATCTCAGAGATATTGCAGGCTCAGTTCTGGACCACCACATAAAGTGAACAAAAATATCACAATTAAGCAAGTCACACAATTTTTTTGGTCTCCCACTGCGTACAAAAGTTATGTTTACACTATACTATAGTCTATTTAAAGTGTGCAATAATTGCCTATTAACTGTGCAATAATAGCAGTATGCCTAAAAATGTACATGCCTTAATTAGAAAATTCCTTATTGCTAAAAAATTCTAACCATTATCTGAGCCTTCATCGAGTTGTAATCTTTTGCAATAGTAACAAAGATCACTGATCACAGATCACCATAACAAATATAATAATAGTGAAGAAGTTTGAATATTGTGAGAATTACCAAAATGTGACAGAGACACGAAGTGAGCAAATGCTGTTGGAAAAATGGCATCGACAGACTAGCTCTATGCAGGGTTGCCATAAACCTTCCATTTGTAAAAAACCACAGTATCTGCGAAGCACAGTAAAGCAAGGTATGCCTGTAGTGCGGTACTCAAAGGGTGGTCCTTGCACTGGTGACAGTGTGTGACAAAATAATCACAGAACTTGAGTAAGAATTTAGAAACTCATGTGCAACTAAGCATAAATTTGTTGAATCTAATAACAACAAATTTTAATTTGAAAGCCTTTATCTTTTTTCACTTTGGTAGTAATTAATTTTTATTGTGTTTTGTAAAAGTGTTTATGTGTGGTGAATCGGGACACCCTTCTGCCCCCTCTATCATTCATTACAGTTTACTGGAAAAACACTGACGTGTTTAGGTTAAAAACACAAGCCCAAGCATTGATCTTTCATTGCCCTTGGGTATGAGTCCTAGATATGCTATTTACTGGCTGTTTGCCTGAGCCAGTTACCAAGTTTCTCTAAGCCTCATACTCTTTATCTCGAAAATGTGGAAAAGATGATACTATATTTACCTTGCAGGGTTTTTGATAGGATTAATTATGATGTTGTAGGTAAAGCTACAGGGCACTATTCAGCCAAATTTGGCAGCCCTGGAAAGAACTTCAGTGAGATGCTTGGTACGTGATAAAACTCAATATATGTTTATTATGATTTGTTATTAAGTAGAATTTATATATGCCATATATCCTATCTCAGGGATATTAGGAAACAGAATAGAATAATATCCTCATTTAGGTTACACATACATAAAGTTCTCTCAGGACATGGACTTGAAGGAAAACGTTATATTTAGTCTCTTCTACATCCCCTCTGTTCCTCATTGGAACACCAGAGCCTTTGTTGAGACCACTTGTATGTTACTCCTGGGCTTTACCTCTGATATTTTTTCTTCATTTTTATCTCCTCTACTAGACTCTTCTCAAAGATTATATTCTTACTGGTTTTCTCAATTTTATGTGTTCTGATGTGTATGGAAATTGCTAGAACTTGTATATAGAGAGCATCTTCAAAGAGCAGATGTGTGTTTAGTCATCATTATAGGCAGTGTAACTTTGATTCTGCCTCATAAATTTTGACTCTGCTTGGGTAAAATGGTCACACAGAACTCCTTGATAGGTGTTCTCAAATTAGCTTCCAGAACTTTGTAAGAAGGGTGCTAGGCTCCCCCACCTTTTTGCATGTGTATATTTCTTTTCTGGCTTAAAATTTGCATATTCGTTATTCATGCAACGAATATCCATCAAAAACCTTTTGATACCCTGTCATTTGCCAACCCAGTGGCAAAAATGATGGTATGTATAAACTAAAAATGACCCAGGAATTATAGGAGATAAAGATAATTGTTGAGCTAAAGTAGGAGATGCCTTGTAGGTATTTAGATGATCTCATTGTCTTCCACATTTTAATCATAGCCTCTCTCTGTCCCTTTTTTCATAGACTCTTATATGTATATTTTTTCACAATTTTAAACTCTTTTAAGTTGGGATGTATCTCATAATTGAATGGTCACTTATATTCACTCTAGGTAGGTAGCATTTGGGACATAGTTGTTTTGGCCTGCACATGTGTGAACTTTGAAAGGGTCAGCATCAAAACCCACAGAATGGATATTGGTGGCTTGGAAGAAAAATCCCAGAAACAATATTCGCACACTCTTAGAAGAAACGCCTGTTCACTTGATGACACAGAGGGTGGCAATGTGCAGGCCGTAATGATCTCTCCAGTTTGGTAGTCAACCACAGCCAGACTACAAGCTTGTGCCTTTAAAAAAATTTTATTATGGAAAATTTCAGATATACACAAAAGTAGAACTAATAGCATAAACACCTATGTATGTATTACCAGCTTCAATAATTATTAACATTTTGTCAATATTATTTCATCTATCCCCATTTTCTTTCTTTCTTTTTTTTGCTTGAGTATGTTATTTTATTTTTTTATTGAAGTGTAGTTGTTTTACAATGTTGTATTGTTTCTGGTGTACAGCAAAGTGATTCAGTTATACATATATGTATATGTTCTTTTTTGTATTCTTTTTCATTATAGGTTATTACAAGATACTGAATATAGGTTCCTGTGCTATACAGTAGGACCTTGTTTTTTATCTGTTTTATATAATAGTAGTGTGTATCTGCTGGTCCCAAACTCCTAATTTATCTCTACCCCGCCTTTTCCCCTTTGGTAACCATAAGTTTATTTTCTATGTCTGTGAGTCTGTTTCTGTTTTGTAAATAAATCCATTTGTATCATATTTTAGATTCCACATATAAGTGTTATCATATGATCTTTGTCTTTGTCTGTCTGTCTTACTTCAGTTAGTATAATAATCTCTAGGGCCATCCATGTTGCTGCAAATGGCATTATTTTATTCCTTTTGATGGCTCAGTAATATTCCATTGTATATATATACCACATCTTCTTTATCCATTCATCTGTTGATGGACATTTAGGTTGCTTCCATCTCTTGGCTATTGTAAATAGTGCTGCAGTAAACATTGGGTTCATGTATCTTCGAATTAGAGTTTTCTCCAGATATATGCCCAGGAGTGGGATTGCTGGATCATATGATAACTCTATTTTTAGTTTTCTAAGGAACCTCCATACTGTTTTCCATAGTGGCTGCACCAATTTACATTCCCATGTAGAAGGGTTCCCTTTTCTCCAAACCATCTCCAGCATTTATTATTCGTAGACTTTTTAATGATGGCCATTCTGATTGGTGTGAGGTGATACCTCACTGTAATTTTGATTTGCATTTCTCTGATAATTAGCAATGTTGAGCATCTTTTCATGTGCCTATTGGTGTTTGATTGAGGTGTTTGTTTTTTGTTATTGAGTTGTATGATTGCTTGAGTATTTTAAAGCACATTCTGGATAGCACATCATTTCACCTGAAAATTCTTCAGTGTATATCTCTAATTGATAAGGACGCTCTTCCTTTACTTAAATACCATGCCATCATCACACTTAATGAAATTAACAGTAATTCTTTAATATGTCCTTTTGTAGTTAGATTTCTTAGAGGAGAATCCAAATGAGGCCCCCACACTGTATTGAGTTGTTATTTTTTTTAGGTGTCCTTTACTCCACAACAGTTCTTTTACCCTCTCCTCTCAATGTCCTTGATTTGTGGGTAAAATTGGATTGTTTGCTCTGTAGTATGAACTTGGTTGTTTGTGTCCTTGTGGTTGTGTTTAACTTATCCCTCAATAGTTTGGCATTTAGTCTAGAGTTTTTATTAGATTTTGTAAGTTATTTTAGGCAAGAATACTTCCTAGGTGGTGCTCTGTTACGTCCTGTTGCATTACAGCATGAAGCACATAGTGATGGATTATCCTTCTCTTAGTGAAGCCAAGATTAATCAGTAGGTTCAGGTTGTCAGCCTGTTTTTCTGTTACTAAAATGGCTTTAATGTCTGCTGATGATAGTTGACCGAATCTGGATTTAGGCCTTATTTCATTGGGGTTGGAAAATGGCAGTTTTCTAATTCTGTCATTCTTCCTGCATTTATTACATGAAATTCTTCTGTAAAGAACTTTTTATCGTCAGTCATTTGAGTACCCTGAAATACAGTTCATATAGACAGGAAAATATTTCAATTTTCAGATTATTGAATGAATACCTAGTAACCTCCAATTAGTAACCAACTAGGTTTTTGAAGTATCTTATGAACTTTAAAAAATATTTCATATGTTTCAATTCGTCTCAGTTATTAATCTTTTCGGTGCTCAAATTTACTCATCTTAGGTCCGTAGGGACTCCTTCAAGTATCCTTTCTGTTGGTTTCAAGTGTCCTTCGTATTTTTTTTAATTGTTTAAATTTTTATTGTATGAAATATTAAATGTACATAAAACTAGACAAAATACTGGAATTAATCCCCATGTACCCATATCCTGTTTCAAAAGTAACCAATTCATGGCCAGTTTTATTTCTTGTATGCTCCAACTCACCTCTCTCCTCCCATATTTCTCTCCTTTTTTTTTTTGCGGTACGCAGGCCTCTCACTGTTGTGGCCTCTCCCGTTGTGGAGCACAGGCTCCGGACGCGCAGGCTCAGCGGCCATGGCTCACGGGCCCAGCCGCTCCCCAGCATGTGGGATCCGCCCGGACCGGGGCACGAACCCGCGTCCCCTAAATCGGCAGGCGGACTCTCAACCACTGCGCCACCAGGGAAGCCCTCTTTCTTTTTTTCAATAGGATTATACCTTTCTATAAATTACAGATGGTTATTTCCATCTTTGTTAGGAGGGGAGAGTGGATACCAGCAATTGTGAGTTTGTCTGATTTCTGGAAAACAAGGAATTACATCAAGAACAAGAAGGGCTGATTAATATCCATGCTTATACACTGGTAGAAGAAGGGCCAACAGTATTGATAATTGACAGATAAGTCAAGAGACCCAAGAGCAGTGGTGACTGCACAGACTTGATGTCCACCTCTTAGGAGGTGAAAATTTTGGATAGTCCTGCTAATTTTAATATGAAGGTATTGAGCCTTATTTTAGTAAATTCTAAACTGACTTGTGACATCCACTGCCCAGGATGCACACCAGGCCAGAGAGAGGAAGCCCAAGGGGAGAAGGGAAGGAAGGGATAGGCTGCCAAGGAGAGGAAGCCCTATCTCTGAACTATATCACTGATTTAAGTGCTCACTCCCTTCCCACTGGGTCACCAGACTGAGCCATGCCACAGCTGATTATGGGCTCTCTGGAGAAGCCAAGCTTTTCCTTCTGCATAGGGATGACTATTATGGAACAGATAGCAGATACCCTTAGTTCATGTATAAATATTTAATAGATGGAACAAATACCACCCTTGGCCACTGGGCCACAATTCTAGGTACACCCCTTAATCTAATTCAAGATTAACAGTTAGAAAATTGCCTCTGTGCTGCTTTATCTCAAACATGACAAGGTATTAGCATTATGGTGTTAAAAAAAAAAAGCAGCGACAATTTTCTCATTGATGTACTTTTTTTTAACAAAGTAGATAGTCTAACTTGTTAAGAATATAGCTTTCCTTATGGGAAAGCTATATTGGGTGGAAACTAGTATCATTTTGGGTGGACAAGTAAATTGGTGATCCATAAATTTAAACATTTTAACTAAATTTCTCTTTGTGCAAAATAAGGTTTTCAGTGATCCTGTTGATCCTCCAGAGTACTTCCAGTCCAACATTTAAAAAACAAAAATGACTAAGGAATTCTCTGGGTCCATGAAACTTGTTAGGTAATGGATTACTGTAGACGCTGGTAAAATCACTGTGCCTCTCAGTTTTGTGAGGGGATGAACGTTTTTATTGTAATTCAGCAAACATTTTACATATACAATAGCATACACAATCTAACTTTTACATTTTATTTCTTTTGAGGCGAGTTTAATCTAAAGTAGGAAACTACCTTTCCCATAACATCACACTTTATAGACCTTCTTGCACTGATTCTTTATACTATAAACCTGGATGAAATCTTGTCATCGAAAAAGGGCTTAATTTGGACATTTCAAGGGGAAAATGAGGTTCCAGTATACTCCTTTGAAGTTTGCAAACGGCTTTCTCATCCAAAAAAACCTAAAGTATTATTCACAAAGACTCCAACCTACAAGAACTTATTTCACTCTGATGTTCCTTCCTCTCTACCATAAGTAATGCTACTTGGCTTGTGAAGATGAGCCTGGCTTTCCAAAGAACCTTCAATTTGGTAACAATATTCTCTTCTAAGTGCTGCAGTAGCCCACAGTCAAAAACCCCTCACAACAAATTTTAGAGAGGCTAGGGTACAGGGGAGCAAAATATAATTAGAACAACTGTAAGACAAGTTTAAGACTTGATTGGTTTCCATGTTTAGGTAGGTCTCCCAGTAAGGACTTCAAGTGTCTAAAATAATCTTTCCCTAAAATGTTGGAAATTGTGGTGTTTCTTACCAGCTACAAGTATAGACTTTGTAAAGTAGTAGTGCTAGCAGGAGCAAAGCTGGGCCTTTGATTTGTGCTAGATACCACTCTGACTGCATTTCATGATTACCTCAGTGTTTTAGAATCGCAGCCCCATATCTACAGCCTTTATGATTTTTGTGATTTTCTTGTATCTTTACTATAACTTGTTTAATTTTTTATTTACTGAACCCCTATAAAGTTATTATGAACAATTTGAAAGTACACAGAAGTAGAGAGAATAGTACAATGAATTTCCATATACCCAGCACATGGACAAGACAGGTTTCATGGGCATCCTACCTGTGGAGTCATTCAACAACCATGGTTTATTAAGGCCCCATTTTTGGTTTAAAACTCTACTGTCACTGTTTTGAATTCTCAATAATTTATGAGTAAGGGGCCCTGCATTTTTATTTTGCATTGAGTTCTGCTAATTATGCAGTCATCCTATACCTAAACTCAGTAATTATCAAGATTTCTGCTCCATTTTCTTCATCTATTCTCCTATCATTTTTCCTCACCCACCCCTTTCTTTATCTCTCTTGCTGTCTTTTTTCTGAAGTATTTTAAAGCAAATCCCAAACATCAGTTCACTTTACTCTGATGTACTTCAGAATGCAGCTCTAAAAAATATGGACATTTTTGTACTTAACTACAATGCTCTTATCACATCTAGCAAAATAAACAGCGATTGGTATTACATAATCCCGCTTCACAAATGTCCTCAACTGACTTGAAAATGTCATTTACTGCTTTTCTATTCACTTTTTTCTTTTTATCAAATCCAAAGTCTGTATATTACATGACATATGTCCCTTAAGTCTCCCCTAATGTAGAGAAGTCCTGCCTCCGTTCCTGCCAGAGCCTTGTTACAGAAACAGGGTCCCTTGTCCTACAGAAGGTCTCACATTTTGGTTTCTTATGATGTTTTCTAACTTGTTCCTCTATCCCTCATATTTCTTACACTGAAGTTATCTCTAGACTTGATTTAATGTAAGTGTTCTTGGCAAGAATGCTTCATCAATGGTAATTGTGCTTCCTACTGCTTCATCAGGAGGCATCCATAGTTTGCAACCACTTTTAGTGATGCTAAGATTCATAAATGGGTTTGGCAGGTGACAGCCTTACCATTCCATAGTAAAGTTCCCCATTAATTTTTCATACAGTGATCACTTCTATTGATGGATGTTATCTGAAGCAATTATTTCATTACATGATTACAAAAAATCATGATTTTCTAATTCTGTTATTTCTTTATTAACTAGACTTTTTCAGTGAAGTACCTTCCCTCATAAACTAGGACTGTTTGGAGCCCAGTTTTTCTTTTCCTTAACTTAGTTTTGTCCTAAGCAATTATGTTAGTTAGCTTGATGTACTAGTTATATATTTTTTAATATGCTTAGAATCAAACACATAATTAATAAAATAAAAAGTCACTCATATACCCTCTAATATTGTCTGTTATACTCCCAGTGGTACATGTGTTAGATTTTGCAAAACACTATTATTTCCCCTGCTTTACAGATGAGGAAACCAAGGCATTGTGAGGCCAAGCATCCCTGGGTGGATCTTGGGCTAGAACCCTGTGCTCTGACATTAGAGCCAAGCTATAACCGCTCTGCTGTCATAGCATTATTCTTAGTGGCCAAAGTGTTGTATATAAAAAAGGCACCCTGATGTTTGAGATGGAACCAAGAAAATGATTTTATAATAGCAAGCCAGTGACAAAGCCCAAAACTCTCAGATAATTAATTGATCTGTGTTCTCATTTTCATCTGGTGCCGCCTCCATGACCAGTGTGATTTATTGCACCTACAGGTTTAAATCAATTATCTGAGTATATTAGAGCCTAGATTGACCTGATAAACTTCTCAAACTTCCCCAACTTAATGCTTTTGTAGCTTTTGGATGAAATACTTAAAAATTTTTTTTGTCTTTTCATTATTATTCTTAATAATTTAAAACATATCTCTGTAAGACAACAAATGGAAACCACGATTGTTGTTTTTTAGAAAGGAAAGGCTGTTGCACAAACCAGTCTAGTCAAGGCAGAAGGCTAAGTTTTCTTCAGGCAAATTATTGCCCAGACCTTTGAATCACAAGAGGAACTTTTGAAGTGCCCTTGAGGAGTCCCTATACCACAATCCAAATATTTAGTTGTGAAGCTTAAATGCAAAAATTTTGAGCCTTGTCTCTGACCATTTGTTTTGATGTGCTTTTTCATAAGCAGTGAGACTGAAAAAGTCACACTGAAGACCTTGGAGGGATTTTGTCTCTTGGAACGTACATGTTAAACATTATCAAGGAGCCAAAGGAGTGAGGTGGAGGAATAGCTAGAGCAAACGCAGAACCTACCTTGCAAATTTAATTCTTCCTGGGAAAATATCAAACCACCACTGTCTGACAGTGATCTCTTTTTGGTTTATGTTGAGAAATAAGATAGGAACATGTTTGTTATTTTATAAACTTTTAGGAATAATTTAGTCTAATCTTTTCAATTTGCATGTGAGAAAACTGAAGTCCAGCTACTTTAAATAATTTCTCCTGAGATTAACAGATAATTAGTTGCAGACCTAAAATTAGAGGTTTCCTCAGCTTTCCTGACTGACACACTAAGGTACTATTTCAACTAAAGTATTTAATTGCAAGCAACAGAAACTGATTCTGACAAATTTGAGCAGAAGTATAATTTATATAGGGTAGATTTGGAGTAGCTTACAAAGTCTAATGTCAATTTTACTGTAATTTTTTTTTGGTGAGAAGTTGAGGAGTAGAAATGGTTAAGTGAGGAAAAGTGTATTTTAAATTTTAAAATCACAGTTATCATGGATAGAATGCAAAAAATACATTGTTTTAAAAATTGTATTGAGGGGCCAATTTGCCCCTTTGTTCACCTTAGTGTCTTAATGTGTCCAGTCTCTGGAAATAGCTTTTCTCTGCTCTTTCTGGTTTTTCTGTACCAGAAAGGGGGTGAGGTGAGGAGTGGTGCTTCACATCTTGTGGGTGACTCCTGTGGTTGGATGAGGGAAGCAAAAGAGGCTCAGGTGCTCTGGCTTCAGGGTGGAGTATATAAAAGTTACCGTGTACATTTGCCTGTGAAGAGCCACCTTCTGCTAGTATGTCTCCCTTTCCTTTTTTCTCCAAAATGATCTCTGAATCCTTCTCATCCACGGAAGACCTCTTCAGGTTGAAAGGTTCCTGGCTCCAAAAGGGAGCCATAAGGAGGTCAAAATTGAAACTGTAACTTCATGTGGACAAGGTACTGTAGCATGTAAACTGCTGCATTTCCAACAGTTGGAATAGTCCTTGTCTGTAGTGGGTCCTAACAGGTAGTTATTTAATGAATGAAATAATAAAATAGCTCCACTTCTGGACTCCCATAACTCAAACTGGTAATAATTTAGTTGCTAAAATCTCCTCTTATGTTCTGTTGCTCAAAAATGTTATGCCCAGATGCATAAAAATGATGCTCCTTGATCTACTCACTTGTCATGAGCATCTGAACAGTTAGTTCCCAATGACCTGGCATGCTTTGATTTATTGTTCATTTGATTTAATTTACTGAAGGTGACCTTACTCTATTTTTCTGCCAGAACTCAGGCTGGATCACGGTTGTTGGTGATCCCCAGGGAATAAATCATAAGTGATGACTTTTAGTCATATTAGGCCTGCCTCTTCAGTATAACTTCCATGTAGTGAACCTAGGCCTTGAGGCTGATGATGGCATTTTGTAGACAGGCTACAGTGACCTTGGAACTGTCGTTGGATTTACCTGAAAGACAACAGCATTCTCAACTGTGGGTAGAATGTGCCATTGTTTCTGGGAACTCTGGAAAAGACAACTTAAAGAATACCCCATACCTTGATTTCCAGAGCTTTGGCATTTAACTGGGCTGGGGTCAGGGTGGGGAAAAAAAAAAAAGATTGGAATCACTGTACGGATTTCTCTATCTTCAAGAAATATATGTAAATTAGTAATAAAGTAACCAAAAAATTCTGAGGATGATACACTTAGGCAGAGTTCCACCTTTTAGGCAGTTGGGTGAGTCTGATTTGCATTCCTTAGGATTTGCTCAAATTGTTTATAACAAGTGTGGCTCCAGATTCTGGGTGGGAACCTGTAAGACCTTGTGACTGCATATTAATTGAGCCTCTGAAAAAGTGTCTGAATTTCACAGTGATAAATTTTAATGACTTCTGTTTGTGTATCATTAACAAGCTTCTGGTGGTTACCAAAACTTGTAAACAAAGTCATTTTGCCAGTGCACATAGTGTCTTTTTACTCCTGAATATGACCTTGAAGTAAAACAAACAAGTAACTTTTGTTTATAGTCCTTTTCTGCTGAACTAGAATAACTTTGAGATGGTGTTGAAGCATGTCACTCCTTGGCTCAGAACCTTGCAAGTCTCCTCATTTCACTCCAAGTAAAAGCCAAGTCCTTTACAATGGACAAGGAGGCCCTTCTCCCTACCAGGCATCCTTATCCCTCTGATCTCCTACCCTTTTACTCAGCCGTCCTTCTCACTCTCCTCCAACCCACGTGGACTCCCTTGCTGTTCCTCAAACACCTGCCATAGGGCCTTTGGACAGATTTTCCCTTTGTGTGGAACACTCCCCCTGCTGGCTAGCAACCTGCCTCTCCTTTAATGTGACCTCTTTGTTGAAACCCACTAGGCCTGCCATATTTAAAATTCTAACTGTCCCTCCATCTTCCTCATCCTTCTAAGGCTGCTCCAGGTTTGTTTTTTGTGTTTGTTTTTTTTTTTTGGCTGCGCTGCATACTTGTGGGATCTCAGTTCCCTGACCAGGAATTGATCCCAGGCCACGGCAGTGAAAACCTGGAATCCTAACCACTAGGCCACCAGGGAACTCCCAAGGCTGCTCTATTTTTAATATTTGTCTTTAGCATTTAACCATCCAACATACCTTAATTTAGTCACTTAAGTTGTTTACTGTTTATTATCTTCTTCCCTGACGCTAGAATCTAAGCTTCATGAGCATAAGGATCTTTCTCTTCTTTCTTCAGTGGTGTGTCCCAAGTGTCTAAATCAGCTCTATCCAAGAGAAGTTTCTGTGATGATGGAAACATATCTGGTAGACACTAGCTACCTGTGCTAATTGAACACTTAAATTGTGGTTAGTTCCAATGAACCCCTGAAATTAAATTAAATTTTAATTTGATTTAATTTTAATTAATTGAAATTTAAATAGCCATGTGTGGCTAGTGGCTACCTATCCTATTAGACAGTACAGATCTTGAAAGTTTATTTAATGAATGAATGAATGTCTAGCTCTCTAGATCAGTGCTTTTTTCTTTTAATTTTTAAATTTATTTTTGGCTGCATTGGGTCTTTGTTGCTGTGCGCAGGCTTTCTCTAGTTGTGACGAGCAGGGGCTACTCTTCGTTGCAGTGCGCGGGCTTCTCATTGCGGTGTCTTCCCTTGTTGTGGAGCATGGGCTCTAGGCGTGCAGGCTTCAGTAGTTGTGGTTCATGGGCCCCAGTAGTTGTGGCTCATGGGCTCTAGAGCACAGGCTCTGTAGTTGTGGCACATGGGCTTACTTGCTCCATGGCATGTGGGATCTTCCAGGACCAGGGATTGAACCCGTGTCCCCTGCATTGGCAGGTGGCTTCTTAACCACTGCGCCACCAGAGAAGTCCTAGATCAGTGCTTCTTAAACTTCAGTGTGCAAAGAGATCACCTAGATTCCTAGGGATTATTGTTAAAAGTGAAGATTCTGATTCAGGAGATCTAGGGTGGGGCCCAAGATTTTGTGTTTCTAACAAGGTCCCAGCTGATATCTTCTTATACTTTAAGTAGCTAGAATCTGGAAGACTAATGTTGCCTTGCTTTTAGTTTGTGTGTTTACTGAGGCCAGGTGATTCTTCATTTCCTGGACAGGAGAGATTACTAAAAATTACCTGTTAGACCCATATAGCAGCCTACAGGCTGAAAGCCTACAAAAAGAGAATGATTTATTCCCTTCTCCATGATTAGATGATTCTCCTTGTCCCTTTTCTCTCTAATTTGGTTGAATTCAGTTGTGGTTAATTTAGAAAATTTTTTTTTCTTCAATTCTGGTTGCTTTCATGCCAGTTTGCAGCTTCTATGCCAGTTTGTGCCCACTTGACTTATAATCTATTTTTCCAGGTCACTGAGGATATGTGCTATTTACCCTTTACAAAGAATTTTCAAGTGGTGCTGGACTACTCAGTCCTGCATCCTTCTATTACCTGAGATAGCTGGCTAAATCAAACTCCCACAGGGGGAAAAAAAATCTCATCAATCTATTCCATTGTTACAATCACATTGTTCATCTACAGAATAAACATTACCTAGTTATTCCCTCAGGGAGGAGTTTAAATCTTGTTCATAGTCCTTACATTCCTGCAAATCTGTGGTCATTCTTCTTAATTATCATGTATTCTTCTCCAGGTGGGTTTCCGTCAGAGCAGTAAATCTTGGTGCAGATCCATTTTAGGTGTTTGTTAGTATTTAACAACAATTAATGTACTGATGAATATATGTAACATCACCTGATTTATCATCCCCCTATAGGCTCTTCAGAAATATATCAGAGGCACAATTTACAGTACCTGTCAAGAGAAAAATTTTAAGACCATCTTAAAAACTCAGCTTTGTTTTTTCTCAGAAGAGGGTGAGGAATGGCTGTGTATCTGACATCTTCTGGCTGAGTGCTGGTCTAGTCTTCCAGCCTTATCTGCTGTGGCGGTGCATGGCCTTGGCCCGCATGAATGTTCTCGTACCTCCGGGCTAACTAACTGGTCCCCAACATGTCTTCTGTTTTTTTTGCTTATTCTCTTTCCTCTGCTTGCAATGTTCTACCCAATTCCCGCAGCCTCCCCCCAACACCTAAAGATAAGCTATTCAACACTTGAGTCTGACAACAATAATTACGGTAGTAGTTACATTTATTGGCCAATTGTGTGTACCAGGCACTGTTCTAAGCACTTTATGTATGTTATCTCATTTGATACTCACTACAGTGGTCTGAGTAAGAAGTTACCATCCTCCTTTTGCAGATAGAGACAGAGGCTTAGAGAGGCCGTGTAACTTGCCCAAGTTTACATAGTGAGTAGGGGAGCCTGCATTTGAACCCAGGCTGTCTGATTCTAGAATCCTTCCTCCTAACTGTTCGGCTATACTGCTCAGATTTTTCCTTCTCCCTGGGACGTTCCTCCTTTCTCTCGTTTGCTTTGAGGCAGACGACATAGTTGCCACTGACCCCAGGACCTGGGGTCCAAACTCATGGCTCTCTCCCCAGTCTTCTCCTAGCATTTTGTACCTACCCGTACCACTTCTCCTGTGTTATAGGATAATGTGCTTTTTCTCCCTGCTCAACTGTCTTGGAGGCAGAGAGGGGCATATTTTACTTACCTTTTAGTGCTTTCATGAGTTGTAGAAAGCTATCCTGACTTTACCAAATTTGGGTTTCTAGATAGTAAATTTTCCATAATTATGGCGGAACTTGAAGCTATATGCTTGCTTTATCATCATGCAGGAGGGGAATACTCAGTGTACCGTATTTAAATATAATAATCCAGTTGGGTAGACTCAACTAGAACTAAAACCTTTTAAACCCCACCTTTAGTGCTTTGAAGATGGGCCTGGGGCTCTGCTGAGAGCTTATAGGTTCCTTGTAGGTTAAAACAATGGTTAGCGTAGTGGTGTGCTGGTAAATTTTTAACCACTGGCTCTCCAGGAGAAGAATGTGTGTGTCCACGTATGCATTTATTATAAATTTTACTGATGTAAAGGATATGTAGCTATAATTTATAAATAATGATGAAATAATCACTACTTTTTATTGTAAGTTCCAGAAGCCAATAGATTCTCATATAACACTATTGTTGATTTTGTCAAACTCTTGAATCCATAGCCAGTCTATGTTTGCAATTGATGAACAAGTGTACTTCTGTGAAAAATATTGTATAATAGTTTAAAATGCTGGAAGAATATGTCAATAATTTTTTTTTGTTCTACAGAGTATAACAGCTACAGATGTGGCACACTTTAAGTCTGATATGCATGTTCTCCATCTCTCTCAAATGAACAAAACAATATCAAGTTTTGATTTGTAGCATTTGCCAATTTGGCCGTTTTTAAACTACCGATGTGACTTGACTGAAAGTGGACTTGGGCAGAGATGCAGAGTAGCACTCCATTATACAATATTTCCACCATACAGCTATAATAGATGCAAGTAACCTTAAGAGTAAAGATGATGGTAAAAGAATTGGAAAGTGATGAGTTTTATGTATTTATTACCCTTTTAAAATATTTTTACTTAATTGTAAATTACATATTATAGTTTATAAAATTATATAACTTAATTTTTAATAAAGGCTTTGTTATATATATGGAATTTAAAAAAAATGGTTCTGAAGAACGTAGGGGCAGGACAGGAATAAAGACGCAGACATAGAGAATGGACTTGAGGACACGGGGAGGGGGAAGGGTAAGCTGGGACAAAGTGGCATGGACATATATACACTACCAAATGTAAAATAGATAGCTAGTGGGAAGCAGCTGCATAGCACAGGGAGATCAGGTCTGTGCTCTGTGACCACCTAGAGGGGTGGGATAGGGAGGGTGGGAGGGAGGGAGACGCAAGAGAGAAGAGATATAAAAAAAAAAGAAGCTACTGGTCAGAAATTTAAAAAATAAATAAATAAAATAATGGCTGTGTTTAACAACTGGCTTGCAAAATTCTTGAAATTTAACAATGGACTCTTGTAAGTCTAGAGGTGGCTTCAGCACACCACTGGGTCAGTCCAGCTCAAAAGCGCTGTTTGGTTATCAGACTCAGGTATGGGGAGGATAAGGCTTGAATTTCAGCTCTGAATTTTACTTTCAGTTTATAGATTAATTTACTTACTGTTTGTTTAAGCATATTGTATGTCATAAAGTATTTTGTAAGTCTTCAGATTTCCCAGATCAGGCAAGACTGATGAAGAAATGTGCATGTAACATTGTTGAGTCCTCTCTTTGAGCCAGGCCCTGTGCTAAGAACTGTACTTGCATTATCTTGCCTGGACTTCTTAGAAGATAAGTACTATTATTATCTTCATTCTGTAGAAGGGAAAACCAAGGCTTGATGAGAATCAGAGGCACATTGGTCAGTGCTGGAGGAGGGGGTCAGCCCATACCCCAGAAGAACTCATGGCTTCCACCATGAAGCCATGAAGAGGATAAAGCAAGCTCTTTTATCATATTTCTGTTCCCTCTTCTTACTCATTCTTCTTCTTCTTGACGTGGGTGTGATGGTAGGAGAAGAATGTCCCCTTCTTCCCCTGAGTATAAAATCATTCCATCTTCGTTGCAGAGCAACAGAAAATGCATAGAAGTATAGAGGTAAAAATAAAAATGACTTCTGATTTTATTACCCAGTGGCAACCAAGATTTTAACTTTTAGGAGTATATATATCAATAAAATTTTATGCACATAACATATAAAATGTAAATAATATATAATATGGCAAAATATATGTTTACTTTTTTTTTTTTTTGTGGTACGAGGGCCTCTCACTGTTGTGGCCTCTCCCGTTGTGGAGCACAGGCTCCGGACGCGCAGGCTCAGCGGCCATGGCTCACAGGTCCAGCTGCTCCGCGGCATGTGGGATCTTCCCGGACCGGGGCACGAACCCGTGTCCCCTGCATCGGCAGGTGGATTCTCAACCACTGCGCCACCAGGGAAGCCCCTGTTTACTTTTATTTATTTAACAATTATTTCTTTCCATTATTATTTCCTGAATTTGGAAAGGGTTATCTTTTTGATAACTGCAGTCCTTGGCTATTTGGAAAATACAACTTAGGGGCTGGAACTGCAGAAACAGAAGCTACATATAATCACCACATCTTTTCCTATTTATTGCAATCTTTTCCCACAGAAGATAGTCAACAGATATATTAAGAAGCACCACATGAGTAATTTGAGCTTCTGTAATTTCTGTTTCTTACTTTTCTCCATGCTTTGGTAGATGGCAAGTAGGAGAGCCAACATTTGGATGTTCCAGAAACTTATTATTTACTTCCTGGATAATTTCATATTTGATCTGACACTGAGAACATTTGCCATATTTCTTGATCTGTAAATCTGCATTCTTCCGAATTCTGTTTGTTAGTGCTTTTGTTAATAAGAAAGAAAGGTGGTATTTTCATGCACAAAGTGCTTATCCACTCAAAAGGGAAAAGCAAACCAAAATTCATACCTGGGTTCAGGCTAGATTTTTACAAATCTAGCCCTTTGGAGACATTGCCCATGAAGAACAAAATCATATGGAGTGACATTTGGTCACCAACCTAACTAAGAGTACTTCTGGGGCCTTTAATCTACTGCGGCAACAATCATGTTTGACCAAAGTCAGTGAAACGTTTCCCCTTTTATACTCAGTTATGTGACTAGTGGAATCATTTAATAAGCTTTGTCTTGCAGCTTATTATATATAAGTCCTGTGTGGTTTGACCTAATAAATCATTATCCCTGTCTTGGTCTTCAGATGTCGAACAAGTCATATTATTCTGAAAGAAATGTTGGTCAAATTTTGTGTGTCAGATTCTGTTGGTTGTTTTCCTGTTTAGGAAGACCAACCTATATAGAGATGGAAAAATAATGTCTAACTAGGCAATAGAGGGTGGAGAGAAAGTAAAATAAGGGATATTTTGTATTGACAATTGCTAAATATAGGCAAGGTAACATTTAAAACATTATCATCTTTATAGCTTTTATGAACACTGTCTTGGAAACAATGGCATATGGTTAGGGCTCAAAGAAGAAAAGCTGTCTCTTGTACATTAATCAGACTTGCTCTGTAAAGATTGTTTCCTGAGAAACTGTAGTAGTTGTTAACAGAAGCTATGTCTAGTATATGTATTTTATAGCATATTGTTAATAGCAGTGATCGTATTTCATTTTAAAAATCATAAAATTTGTTCTCTTTTGAAATATTTTGATAGCTTGGTTTAAATTACAGTTTTGTTACAGTATGTATTTCGTTGGCATTGTTAGACTGTTACACCTTTACGTACTTAGTGATAACTAGCTTCTTGATGGTCCATTTTTCTTTCTTTATCCATACTTTGTTCCACACATGTAAACATAGACGTATAATTATACAGATTTCTTTTCCTTAAAAAGAAAAAGAAAAACCAGACAGAAGCTCTTCCCTCCAGAAATAAAACTCAGTTTTACCAGATAATTTAAAGCTTAGTAGAAGTCTTAGCTGGGCCTCTTTCAAGACCTAGTGTATTCATTTTCAAGTGCTAAGTGTAATAAAATTAGTATTTAGAGTTTACTTCTCTGTTGTTTGATTAGGTTTTGTTTTAGGCAGAACAGGGTTGAATTTCATATGAAAATGCTAAGTATTATATATTTTTGTAAAAGTGAGCCCTTTAGAGTTCAGCCTTCTCCCTCCTTTTTCTTCCTTAGAAAGAGATTTATGACTTATTCTGTGTAGGTCATGTGCAAAGACACTTGTCGATGACAGGAATATAACCCTCGTGTGCAGCAGTATCTCTTCTATTCTGTTTGGATCATAAATTTCATTTTATAATATATGTCATATTATCCCATTATTTTCCCAATTTATGATTGGCTTTTATAATACTGTCCAAGATGAAAATCATATGAATAAATGAAGGTGTTATCTTAGACATTACTTTTACTCTGGTGTCTGAAGATGAGGTAGTCTGACTTGAATAGAACAAGAAAGGACAGCTTTTCTCTGAGAGTTCTGAGTAGGAATGTGAAAGGCGTCCATGGGAGCCAGCTCCCGGATAATGTTTAAAGCTATAGAGCAAAGAATTTCCTTTTACATTAAAACACCAAGGCATGAAGAGTGTTAAATGTGCTACATAGTATCATACTATGCAGAGTATAAGTGTGAAAGAACCTACAAGTCACTAAATTTTTGGAATGTCATTAGATGAGATTCTGTTCCTGTTCCCATATGTGGTAATCTATTAGACCTCCTAGGCAATATGTTGAAGAGACTCAAAATATACTTATTGATTGGTCTTATTTTCAAAATGTACTATTGGTCTATTCATTCCTTCCTTCCTCCCGCCTCCTGCATGCCCCTACCAGACATAGAATAGTACCTTATAACATTTGAAGGAATAAAAAAGAAAATAACATGACTGAACCGTTTTATGTCGGGGACTTGCCGAAATAGTTTTAAATCCAACTAATGAAGAAAAATTCTTTATAACCAATCTTAACTGTTCAAACTGATCTAAAATATATTGTGTTGGATATAATATAAAGGCAATACATACTTAAAGTTAATTATGAGGTAGATAAGGGTGCATTGTAGCTGATACATCAGATATTTTATGTGTAAAAAATAAGCACACAGATCCCTTCTAAGGAAAGTTCCTCCTAAGGAAGGCCAGTACAGCCTAATTTTTCTACTGACTAAAAACAGGAAAACCAGACTTCAAATCAGAAATTGTCATTTAATTTAATTGTTCATGCTTTATTTATTCCATTACTGTGAGGATGACTGCTGGTCTGTCTAATTTAGAATCTCACTGCTACTCTGTCCAGTTTATTTCTTTAAGGTTTATCAGCTGTGCAATCAAGCTGAACTATTTGTGTTTTACTGAAGATAGACACATTGAAAGAGAATGAGGAGCCTGGGGACAAGGGAAATCGTTACAACAGAGGTTTAAATGAAAATACATATTTGTTCCCTGCATGAGAGAAGGACCAAAAAAAAAAAAAAGTAAATATGTGATTAAATTAGACACACTGTGATTTATAATTTATTTTTAGTTTTTGCTAACTTGGTTCTGTAGCAAAGGAAAGAATATTGGAAAGATTCATTTTACCTTATCTCAGTAGCCTTAAAAATCTTTGCTTTGAACTTCCATTGCTGGAATGATATATCAGGTTGATAGACTGTCTCTTATGGATATCTGACTGACCAGCAATCTCATGGGCCTTTGGAAAGGTTTCACAGTCAAATCCCCTTTGTGGTTAAACTTAGGAAACCCAGAATTAAATAACTCTAGAGAAACTGAAAATTGGATAGTTACTTCTTTAAACTAAGGTAGGTGATAAACGTACATGGCGTTTAAGTTATTTAAGAGCTAGTTGGTTTACTACTTGATCACAAGTAAAGGTTCTAGAATTGTCCTGCATCGTTTCTAAATTGTAAAAACAAAACCCAAGCCTTTCTTTCCATGATTAGTCACTTTTATACTAGTGCTGTATTGATTAGGGCCTCTTTTGGAGTCAGACAGAAAAAATGTGTATTTAAGTTCTGGTTCTATCACTTACTAGCTGGGGGGACTTTGGGAAAATTCCTTACCTTTTCTCAGCCTCAGGTTCAGTCTGTAAAATGAAGGTGATAAAAGTACTTACCTAAAGAATTTTTATGAAAATTAATTTAGGTTATGCCTATATACTGCCTGACACATAGTGACTAATAAGTAATTGCTGTTGTTTTTATTACTGTTATTGATTTGTCTTAGTGCTCTAGTCCTCTCCTTGAATTCCAGTAGAGCTGTTGCTATAGTCTCCTCCTTTTTTTTTTCTCTTTTCTTAACATCTTTATTGGAGTATAATTGCTTTACAGTGTTGTGTTAGTTTCTGCTGTATAATAAAGTGAATCAGCTATATGCATACGCATATCCCTATTTCCCCTCCCTCTTGCGTCTCCCTCCCACCCTCCTTATACAGCCCCTCTAGGTGGTTGCAAAGCACCGAGCTGATCTCCCTGTGCTCTGCAGCCGATTCCCACTAGCTATCTGTTTTACATTTGGTAGTGTATATATGTCCGTGTTACTCTCTTGCTTCGTCCCAGCTTACCCTTCCCCCTCCCTGTGTCCTCAA
>NC_041231.1:33103220-33103692 GCF_002837175.3 Physeter macrocephalus
GTTTCTGCTGTGTAACAAAGTGAATGAGCTATACGCATACGTATGTCCCCATATACCCTCCCTCCTGCATCTTCCTCCCACCTTCCATATCCCACCCTTCCAGGTGGTCACACAGCATCGAGCTGATCTCCCTGTGCTCTGCGGCTGCTTCCCACTAGCTATCTGTTTTACATTTGGTAGTGTATATATGTCCGTGCTACGCTCTCGCTTTGTCTCAGCTTACCCTTCCCCCTCCCCGTGTCCTCAAGTCCATTCTCTACCTCTGTATCTTTATTCTTGTCGGGCCCCTAGGTTCATCAGAACCATTTTTTTTTAGATTCCATATATATGTGTTAGCATACGGTATTTGTTTTTCTCTTTCTGACTTCACTCTGTATGACACACTGTAGGTCCATCCACCTCACTACAAATAACTCAATTTCGTTTCTTTTTATGGCTGAGTAATATTCCATTGTATATATGTGCCACATCT
>NC_041231.1:33103887-33105887 GCF_002837175.3 Physeter macrocephalus
TTCATGTATTTGTTGGCAATCTGTATATCTTCTTTGGAGAAATGTCTCTTTAGGTCTTCTGCCCATTTTTGGATTGGGTTGTTTGTTTTTTTGAAATTAAGCTGTATGAACTGCTTGTGTATTTTGGAGATTAATCCTTTGTCAGTTGCTTCATTTGCAAATATTTTCTCCCATTCTGAGGGTTGTCTTTTCGTCTTGTTTATGGTTTCCTTTGCTGTGCAAAAGCTCTTAAGTTTCATTCGGTCCCATTTGTTTATTTTTGTTTTTATTTCCATTTCTCTAGCAGGTGGGTCAAAAAGGATCTTGCTGTGATTTATGTCACAGAGGGTTCTGCCTGTGTTTTCCTCTAAGAGTTTCATAGTGTCTGGCCTTACATTTAGTTCTTTAATCCATTTTGAGTTTTTTTTTGTGTATGGTGCTAGGAAGTATTCTAATTTCATTCTTTTACATGTAGCTGTCCCGTTTTCCCAGCACCACTTATTGAAGAGGCTGTCTTTCTCCATTGTATACTCCTGCCTCCTTTATCAAAGATAAGGTGACCATGTGTGCTTGGGTTTATCTCTGGGCTTTCTATCCTGTTCCATTGATCTATATTTCTGTTTTTGTGCAAGTACCATATTGTCTGGATTACTGTAGCTGTGTAGTATAGTCCGAAGTCCAGAAGCCTGCTTCCTCCAGCTCCATTTTTCGTTCTCACGATTGCTTTGGCTATTCGGGGTCTTTTGTGTTTCCATACAAATTGTGAAATTTTTTGTTCTAGTTCTGTGAAAAATGACATTGGTAGTTTGATAGGGACTGCACTGAATCAGTAGCTTGCTTTGGGTAGTAGAGTCATTTTCACAATGTTGATTCTTCCAATCCAAGAATGTGATATATCTCTCCATCTGTTTGCATTATCTTTAATTTCCTTCATCAGTGTCTTATAGTTTTCTGCATACAGGTCTTTTGTCTCCTTAGGTAGGTTTATTCCTAGACATTTTATTCTTTTTGTTGCAATGGTAAATGGGAGTGTTTCCTGAATTTCTCTTTCAGATTTTTCGTCATTAGTGTATAGGAATGCAAGAGATTTTTGTGCACTAATTTTGTATCCTGCTACTTTACCAAGTTCATTGGTTAGCTCTAGTAGTTTTCTGGTAGCATCTTTAGGATTTTCTATGATAGTATCATGTCATCTGCAAACAGTGACAGTTTTACTTCTTCTTTTCTGATTTGGATTACTTTTATTTGTTTTTCTTCTCTGACTCCTGTGGCTAAAACTTCCAAAACTGTGTTGAATAATAGTGGTGACAGTGGGCAACCTTGTCTTGTTCCTGATCTTAGAGGAAATGGTTTCAGTTTTTCACCATTGAGAACGGTTCCTGATCTTAGAGGAAATGCTTTCAGTTTTTCACCATTGAGAATATGTTGGCTGTGGGTTTGTCATTAATGGCCTTTATTATGTTGAGGTAGTTTCCCTCTGTGTCTACTTTCTGGGGAGTTTTTACCATAAATGGGTGTTGAATTTTGTTCCAAGCTTTTTCTGTATCTATTGAGTTTACCATATGGATTTTATCCTTCAGTTTGTTAATATGCTGTATCACAATGATTGATTTGCATATATTGAAGAATCTGGGCATTCCTGGGGTAAACCCCAGTTGATCATGGTGTATGATCCTTTTAATGTGCCGTTGGATTCTTTTTATAGTACTTTGTTGAGCATTTTTGCGTCTTTGTTCATCAGAGATATTGGCCTGTAGTTTCATTTGTTTGTGACATCTTTGTCTGGTTTTGGTATCAGGGTGATGGTGGCCTCGGACAATGAGTTTGGGAGTTTTCCTCCCTCTGCTCTGTTTTGGAAGAGTTTGAGAAGGATGGGTGTTAGCTGTTCTCTAAATGTTTGATAGAATTCGCCTGTGAAGCCATCTGGTCCTGGGCTTTTGTTTGTTCAAAGTTTTTTTTTTTTTTTTTTTTGCCACAGGCCTCTCACTGTTGTGGCCTCTCCCGTTGCGGAGCACAGGCTC
>NC_041231.1:33106332-33119033 GCF_002837175.3 Physeter macrocephalus
TTGTAGTAATCTCTCATGATCCTTTGTATTTCTGCAGTGTCAGTTGTTACTTCTCCTTTTTCATTTCTAATTCTGTTGATTTGAGTCTTCTCCCTTGTTTTCTTGATGACTTGGCTAATGGTTTAACAATTTTGTTTATCTTCTCAACAAACCAGCTTTTAGATTCATTGATCTTTGCTATTGTTTCCTTCCTTTCTTTTTCATTTATTTCGGATCTGATCTTTATGATTTCTTTCCTTCTGCTAACTTGGTTTTTTTTGTTGTTGTTCATCTTTCTCTAATTGCTTTAGGTTTAAGGGTAGGTTCTGTATTTGAGTTGTTTCTTGTTTCTCGAGGTAGGCTTGTATTGCTATAAACTTCCCTCTTATATTTAGTAGTGTACTGTTTAGCCTCCATGTGTTTGTATTTTTTAGTTTTTTTTTCCTGTAATTGATGTCTAGTCTCATAGCATTGTGGTTGGAAAAGATACTTGATACAATTTCAATTTTCTTAAAGTTACCAAGGCTTGTTTTGTGAACCATGATATGGTCTATCCTGGAGAATGTTCCATGAGCACTTGAGAAGAAAGTGTATTCTGTTGTTTTTGAATGGAATGTCTTATAAATATCAATTAAGTCCATCTTGTCTAATGTGTCATTTAAAGCTTGTGTTTCCTTATTTATTTTCGCTTTGGATGATCTGTCCATTGGTCAACATGGGGTGTTAAAGTTCCTTACTATGATTGTGTTACTGTCGATTTCCCCTTTTATGGCTGTTAGCATTTGCCTTATGTATTGAGGTGCTCCTATGTTGGGTGCATAAATATTTACAATTGTTATTTCTTCTTCTTGGATTGATCCCTTGATCATTATGTAGTGTCCTTCTTTGTCTCTTGTAGTAGTCTTTAAAGTCTATTTTGTCTGATGTGAGAATTGCTATTCCAGCTGTCTTTTGATTTCCATTTGCATGGAATATGTTTTTCCATCCCCTCACTTTCAGTCTGTGTGTGTCCCATATCTGAAGTGGGTCTCTTGTATACCGCATATATATGGGTCTTGTTTTTGTATCCATTCAGCCAGTCTGTGTCCTTTGGTTGGAACATTTAATCCATTTACATTTAAGGTAATTACCATTATGTATGTTCCTCTTACCATTTTCTTAATTGTTTTGGGTTTGTTTTTGTAGGTCTTTTCCTTCTCTTGTGTTTCCTGCCTAGAGACATTCCTTTAGTATTTTTGTAAAGCTGGTTTGGTGGTGCTGAATTCTCTTAACTTTTGCGTATCTTTAAAGGTTTTAATTTCTACTTCGAATCTGAATGAGATCCTTGCTGGGTAGAGTAATCTTGGTTGTAGGTTTTTCTCCTTCATCACTTTAAATATGTCCTGCCACTCCCTTCTGGCTTGCAGAGTTTCTGCTGAAAGATCAGCTGTTAACCTTAAGAGGATTCCCTTGTATGTTATTTGTTGTTTTTCCCTTTCTGCTTTTAATATTTTTTCTTTGTATTTAATTTTTGATAGTTTGAATAATATGTGTCTCGGCGTGCTTCTCTTTGGGTTTATCCTGTATGGTACTCTCTGTGCTTACTGGGCTAGATTGACTATTTTCTTTCCCATGTTAGGGAAGTTTTCAACTATAATCTCTTCAGATATTTTCTCAGACCCTTTCTTTTTCTCTTCTTCTGGGACCCCTATAATTTGAATGTTGGTGCGTTTAATGTTGTCCCAGAGGTCTCTGAGACTTTCCTAAATTCTTTTAATTCTTTTTTCTTTATTCTGCTCCCTGGCAGTTATTTCCACCATTTTATCTTCCAGCTTACTTATCCGTTCTTCTGCCTCAGTTATTCTGATATTGATTCCTTCTAGTGTATTTTTAATTTCAGTAATTGTGTTGTTCATCACTGTTTGTTTGCTGTTTAGTACTTCTAGATCCTTGTTAAATGTTTCTTGCATTTTCTCCATTCTGTTTCCGAGATATTAGATCATCTTTACCATCATTACTCTGAATTATTTTTCAGGTAGGTTGCCTATTCCGTCTTCATTTATTTGGTCTTGCAGGTTTTTACCTTGCTCCTTTGTGTGTAACATTTTTTTTTGTCGTTTCATTTATTTATTTATTTATTTTGATGTGTGGTGCTGTATTCCTGTCTTACTGGTTGTTTAGCCTGAGATGTCCAGCACTGGAGTTTGCAGGCAGTTGGATACACCTGGTCTTGGTGCTGATATGAGGACCTCCGGGCGGCCTCACTCCGACTGATATTCCCTGGGGTCTGAGCTTCTCTGTTGTCCAGTGGTTTGGACTTGGAGCTCCCACCACAGGAGCTTGGGCCTGACCTCCAGCCTGGGAACCAAGATCCCGCAAACCGGTCACTAGGTTTTCCTCCCGTCCCCTTAGGTGTCTGTGGTCCCTCACGGGTGCGTGGTTGGTGCCCTAATTGTGAGGAGACATGAATTCCACATCCTCCTAGTACGCTATCTTGATTCTGCCAAGCCTAAGTCTTTACCTCCTCCTGTATCTTCTTTTTCCCCTTTTGGTAGACTGCCCAACTTTGAAATATGCTTTGTTACCATCGTTTTCAATGTTTTGTGGCAGGACTTTTTTTTTTAAGTCACTTCTGCCTGAGGCAGGTGTTCCTTTTCAATATCTGCTGATTAGTCTTGCGATTCTGAGAGATGTTACAGAATAAATCAATGCCTTTGTAGAAGATGATGCCCCTCTGTTACAAAATTCTTCACAGTATTATTTCAGCAAATCATTCATTTGTTCATTTACTCATTCATTTGATCAGTTCATAGAAAGCTGTGAGCATATTGGATACCAAAGTGAAAAATGAATCTTGGAACCTTGTCTTCAGGGAATCTTATGTGAGCCCAGATGTGTCCCTAATCATGGGAGATGGGAGTGCAAGTTGTACGAGTGATACATCTGATTCAGAGAAAAGTAGAAAACAAAACTGTCATGCGAAATAAGGCTTAATTTTTTCAAAACATGTGTTGCCATCCTTCTTGGTTCTTGCATGTGTCCAGAAGTTCCCTGAATAATCTCCATAACTGTTTTTACGAGCTCAGCTCATCTTCCAATTAAACTTGTTTTCCTTCAACTAACATTCAAAATAAGTAAATCACACACACATTGTTATTTTCGGTTGTTCTCATTGCTTGTCTTGCCATAGGGCTTGTTTTGTGGTGTCTTGCCCTTGCATGTGTACAGGTCAGCTTTTGGGAAAAACCTGGGTGTCTACACCCCTTTGTGGTATGTTTCTGTATTCCTATCAATGTGCAGCTTGTGTTTATAAATTTCCTCTGTGCCTCATATGAGTTTTCCCTTAGGTTGTGCACACACATAGGTAATTCATACACAGAGTGCTCCTTTGGGAGCCCAGTGTATACTCTATGGTTGCTCTGAAAAGCCAGGAGCTCATTTCATTAGTGATGGAGCCATGCAACTGAGGGTTCTCCTGCACTTTAATGCTGTGAATCAGATTTCACAGAGAAATAAAAGTTGAACAGACACAAAGTCTGGCTTCTGTATATACCTGGGTGGCTGCAGGCTCTTATCCATAAATGACCCATTATCAGTAAGTAACTTTTAGGAAATCAGGAAGCGTAAATTTATTTTTGTTTAAGCAAATAACTCGTAAATGGTAAGTTCCCAAATCCCCTGTGTCTTTTCAACAATGCTTATACTGAAATGGGCATTTCTTTGTCCTACTCTGTTTGTTCTACTCTCTTATTTTACTGTTTTGGCAATTTAGTACTCATTTTTGTTTTGTTCTGTTTTCCACCCTATGGATGAATGCTTTATTACTTTTTAAAATCTTTGTTCCATTAATCTCTAGATTTTCATTAATCATTCATCACCTTTCCTTTTCCTCCACTTCTCATCCCTCTGTCTTTATTCTACGCACATGCTCCCGTCTTAAATCATGGTTAAGGTAATAAGAGGCTCTGCCTAGGAAATCAGGTGGCTGATGAGCTTTCACAGAATTTTTAAAATGCGTTTACAACTTTTTTGAGAGCACATTCTCTTTGGACCTCCTTCCTTTTGTTTGGAAGAGGCCTGCACGCATGTTGCAGATGTTCACAGAGGCCTTTGAGAGTAGACAAGTGAAGGAGCAGTCTCAGCATATTTATGTCTTTGACAGCTTAGCAAATAGTCTTCAACACTTATTAGACTGACAACATTTTTTAAAAAGAAAGAAAAAGAAAAAAATGTCCATTTGAAGATCCGTATTGTTTCTCTGTGCTTTGACCAGTGCCAGTCCTTGGAAAGTTCTGTCTTCTTGTTCTGCTTTTCATCCCACTTGACCCTCAGGTAAACAAGTAAACGTTTGCCAGTAGTTTCTGTGCTCCCAACTCAAACCCAGAGGCCTCAAATCACTATACTGAAGTAGAAATACAAAGGAGAGAGAGACAGAGAAAAAGACGGAGAGAGAGAAGGGGAGATTGAACCATATTACTGTATGTCTTTCACCTGCTTTCTTATTCTAGCAACGAGGAGTAGAACCATTGCACTGTATCTAAGTGAAAGCACAAAACTGCTAATCTGAACTAAGTTCCAGAGTGCTGGTTTGCTTTGAAGCAAACAAACAGAAAGCCATAGTGACATTTCTGAAGGCATGCCTACAAGTTCTTAATGTAATTACTTCTTGGTTCCTGAGATGTAATTAATTAGATGAAAAGAGATCAAGCATAAGCCTTCCCTGGTGGCGCAGTGGTTATGAGTCCGCCTGCCAATGCAGGGGACATGGGTTCGAGCCCTGGTCCGGGAAGATCCCACATGCTGCGGAGCAACTAAGCCCGTGAGCCGCAACTACTGAAGCCCGTGTGCCTAGAGCCTGTGCTCGCAACAAGAGAAACCACTGCAATGAGAAGACCCAACACAGCCAAAAATAAACAAATAAATAACTAAAATTTTATTTTTTAAAAAAGAAATCAAGCATAATCTAAAAGAATATAAGAGATTTTCTAAATAGGAGTGACTCTGGGCTTCAGAGCCATGACAAGAATCACTAGATCCAGGAACACAAACGTCTGCACCAGCCCATCATTATGGCTGGAAAACCTCCTGAAATCAAGAACCTCTGAACTTTACATAGAGTAAGGTGAGTTGGGAGGATAAAAAAGAATTTTTTTTCTCAAGTCTGTGGGTTGTTTTCTTAATTTATTTTCAGCATAGTCATTCTTTACCTGGGGTTTCTGCTTTAACTGACATCAAGGCTGTTTTGTTGAAAAATTTTCAGTTTCTTGATCAAGCACTTAGTCTGACATACTTTGTCTATTGTTACTGCTAAATTAAATTTCACTCTGACAGCTGACCACCAAGTCAGGCCCCATTTTGTCTGGGAGCTCCTTTGATTTACAAAAAGTACCTTATCTGGCAACCTCTTCTTTTGTACCTCCTTTTTACAAATATCTTTTAACAGGCTTCAAGATGAGAGAAAAGGGGATCTTTTAAAATTCCTAATAATTTTTTTTTTAAGCTGGGAGAGTTGTGAAGTCATGAAAGCATAGAACTACAGGTTAATGTAGCTCTTGAGCCTCATGGTGGCTGAAGACATGTCCCCACCTACATCTTTTATCCCCCTTCTCCTCCTAGGCACACACTTCATCCTCTTCTAGGCTACAAGGAGTAAATAGTGATCCTTGCCAGAAACAAGGGACATAGGAGAAGAGAAACAAATGAATATCACTGTTTTCTAGTCATAGCTGAAGAATATGGAATCTCATTACTGCAGGGACCTTAAAATTATACACTGTGATGGCAGCCTTTTGTTCATTTTGAAGGAAAGAACACAAATCCCCATAGCAGGAGTTCTCGATGTTGACAGGGGTGTAGGGTACTGATGCAGCTTGAGTCAGAATCTGGTCGGGCTAGGTGTGGGTATTCTGTCGAAAAAATTCGTCCCTTGAAACATGGACCCTCTCGTCTGCCCTCCTTGCCCCCTTTCCTTCCCCTCCTCAAATTGTTGATTGAGAGCTACCTTCTCATTTTATAGATAAGAAAATGGAGTTCCATAGAGAGGTCAAGGGGCTTGTAAGGATCATCAGACCTTAAGAAATACTTATCCCCTGTTTCATTAGGAGTTTCTTGTCTCAGAGAGAAAGCCAGGAAAGAAATCTGGTTATAGGGACAAGAACTATATGAAACCAATACTTATCTTTGTTCTCAGATAAAAAATGATTTGTGTTTTCATCCTATTATGAATTAGTGATAAAATTTGGCGATGCCATGTTTGAAAAGGCCTGATTACTTAAAGTTGCCCACCTTCTTCTGTGATATCATCGTACCATTTTCATCTCCTCTTTTTTCTTTCTCCCTTCTCTTCTGTTTTCTTTTTGTTGCCATGCTGAACTCAATAACATATTTGTGAAGACACTTAAAAGGGATTATTCTTGAGAATCTGCTACAGGATCAAAGCATCATATTTGTATTTTGGACTTAAAAAGTGAGGAGCCCGTAAATAGAATTCAGTGATGAATTTTTATAATCATGGAGCCATATTTCAGAAGCACTAGAGGAGATTGTTATTTAAAATAAGCTTGTAATGAGTCTTATGGTAAAGCAAATAATTAGTATCATATTTGTTTGGGCAATTCATTATGTCCACAGTTCTGTGATTTGGAGACCTCAATTTCTAAGGGAACAGTGGATCAAAGAGCAAATGTTAAAGTAGGGCCAGGAAAGCACACTTTCTAATTCCAGAAATAAGAAGGCAGAAGAAATAAAGCATTAAACTCCAATTTCTTTGTCCCCTACACCTTGAAAGATTTTTGGAATAATTATAGACCTCAGATTTTTCATCATAAGTTTAAAGAATTACCAAGAACATAATTTCTGGTGTATTGTAAATGTTGGAATTTTAAAATTAAAAGTCTAAATCATTTTAAAGTATACCTATTTAGATTCTATAATACTATTATAATTTGATTCTCACCATTGTCTATTTAAAAATATAAAAGCAAGTTCTTTCTGAAAACTGTACACCGATCCTTTTTTAATTCATGTTTTTATTTACTTACCTTACAGATTTTATCAATGAAATATGCTTAAATGTTTTTATTGATCATTGTATAGTCTCAGAACCTTAAAATAAATATAACTTCCTGAGGCCATAATCCTCTAAATTTCAAAAATGACATCTAGAGTGAGTTTTTATTACTGTTGTTATTAGCACAGATTGACCAAAACCACAAATAATATTAAATATTGATAATTAATCGCTAAATATAAAAGTTAAATTTATTGGAACTTCATCTGTTAATGAGATGGACACTTTTTTTTTTGAAACTAGTTTTGTATGAAGTCAAATATTATTTATTTCTGGAACAAGATAGGATTTAGCACAATGCCAATTTTTCATTTTTCTAGATGTAAACATTGAGAAATCTTTCTCACACAAATAAGTAGATGAGATTGGAGAGATTTTTTTTATCATTGAATTAAAAAAAAAACTCCTTCCCAGTTTTATGCCCAAAATCACACAATGATTTCTCATCAAATTATTGTTCGTGATTCATCCTCTGACACCTCAATTAGTTGTCCTTCAATTTTGTTGAAAGGAAACACTGACTTGCAAAAGTATTTGTTAATCAGTCATTTGAGACGTTCACTTTCTGTGTTTCTGGGAAGTACACCAAAGACTTACCAAAGCCTCTCAAATACCCATTGATTATACTTGTTGCTTTTTCTCTTAGAGGCACCATGTTCAGCTTGATACACTCAGACTTGGGGAAAATAAAAATATTCCAAAATTCAATACAGCTTGGCAGAAATGATTTTTTTTTTTTTGGACGAAATGATTTTATCGGGCTTCCCTGGTGGTGCAGTGGTTGAGAGTCTGCCTGCCAATGCAGGGGACACGGGTTCGTGCCCTGGTCCGGGAAGATCCCACATGCCGCGGAGCGGCTAGGCCCGTGAGCCATGGCCGCTGAGCCTGTGCGTCCAGAGCCTGTGCTCCGCAACGGGAGAGGCCACAACAGTGAGAGGCCCGCGTACTGCAAAAAAAAAAAAAAAAAAAAAAAATGCTTTTATCTGGCCACATGCTTTAAATATATTTCATCGAAACCTTGAAGCTGCTGATTTAGCTCATTAAGCTTATGAAAAATGTCTACCTATCTAAACTATTTTGAGAAACTTATTTGTTGACTCAATCAGCTAGGTCAGGTTTTCTTTCTTTAAGGTTGAATTTTGTATTCACATAAATTTTCTCATGAACCTCTGAATGACTTATCTTTTCAGCTCTGAATTCTCAGTCCAGAATGAATTTCTACACACAGTAAGGAGGAAGCTTGAAATGAGTCTGCCTCTGGTGAAATAAAGCACCCCTCTCTGTTGTATTTCTTACTGAGTCCCTTTTTGCTGGCCTCTTATGGGACTTTTTCTCAGGAGCAATGTCTTCTTTGACAGTGGCTTGCAGATGAAAAGACAAGGTCTTTAAACAGAAATTGTCATCCCCATGATTCCTTGTCTGAGAAGTGCATTCTCAGACAGATCAATTTTAAGAAAGAAGTTGAGCTTCTGGTAATTGAGTCTCGTAAAAATATCTGATTCTGTGAACTTTAGCTGGAAGACCACTATTACAGAGTCTGTAAAAAATCAGAGGAATGAAGCTACCTAACAGCCTAGGGCTATTTGGTATATTGATGATTAGTTTTAACTCCCTTCATATGTTCTGAGGATTTCAATAATGAAATAATTCATATTGATGATCTGGATTCATCAAGAAAAGTTTAATGATGAGGACAAATTTCTGCATGGCATTTCAGATCAATTTCCATGCAACATGAGTAAGCTAAAAGTAAATGGGAAATTCTTTGATATCAAAAGTGGTAAATCCTTGGAATTCATGTCTTTTGCACCTAGATCTCATTGTGAAATATTTTATGATTGTCACAAACAGGAATTTCTTCAAGATCAGTTTTCTGGGATTCTATAACCATGTTTGTGAAGAATTTAGATGATTCTTTAGCTAACACAAGAAACCTTCTATAATCTAAATTTAAGAACTGATAAATCAGCCAGTGTATGTAATTGATCATAGCCTTTAACTTCAAAATTTCTACCTTGTGGAGAGAAAGGAAGTTTCAGCAGCTTACCTAAAGAAAACAGAAATTCCTCATATTGGAGAATGTGCATTTAAATTATTTTATTTTTCCAGTAATGTATTATATATATATTATAAATATATATATTATATACCATTACTCCTACATGTACTAAGAGTTCAGTGGAATTATTATTTTTTAACATCTTTATTGGAGTATAATTGCTTTACAATGTTGTGTTAGTTTCTGCTGTATAATAAAGTGAATCAGCTATATGCATACGCATATCCCTATTTCCCCTCCCTCTTGCGTCTCCCTCCCACCCTCCTTATACAGCCCCTCTAGGTGGTTGCAAAGCACAAAGCTGATCTCCCTGTGCTATGCAGCCGATTCCCACTAGCTATCTGTTTTACATTTGGTAGTGTATATATGTCAGTGTTACTCTCTTGCTTCGTCCCAGCTTACCCTTCCCCCTCCCTGTGTCCTCAAGTCCATTCTCTGCTTTTGTGCCTTTATTTCTATCCTGCCCCTAGGTTCATCAGAACCATTTTTTTTTTTTTTTAGATTCCATAGATATGTGTTAGCATACATTATTTGCTTTTCTCTTTCTGACTTACTTCACTCTGTATGACAGACTCTAGGTCCATCCACCTCACTACAAATAACTCAATTTCGTTTCTTTTTATGGCTGAGTAATATTCTATTGTATATATGTGCAACATCTTCTCTATGCATTCATCTGTCAGTGGACATGTAGGTTGCTTCCATGTCCTGGCTATTGTAAATAGTGCTGCAATGAACATAGGGTGCATGTGTCCTTTTGAATTATGGTTTTCTCTGGGTATATGCCCAGTAGTGGGATTGCTGGGTCATATGGTAGTTCTATTTGTAGTTTTTTAAGGAACCTCCATGCTGTTCTCCATAGTGGCTGTATCAATTTACATTCCCACCAACAGTGCAAGAGGGTTCCCTTTTCTCCACACCCTCTCCAGCATTTATTGTTTATAGATTTTTTGATGATGGCCATTCTGACCGGTGAGGTGATACCTCATTGTGGTTTTGATGTGCATTTCTCTAATGATTAGTGATGTTGAGCATCTTTTCATGTGTTTCTTGGCAGTCTGTATATCTTCTTTGGAGAAATGAGTCTTTAGGTCTTCTGCCCAGTTTTGGATTGGGTTATTTGTTGTTTTTGATATTGAGCTGCATGAGCTGCATGTATATTTTGGAGATTAATCCTTTGTCAATTTCTTCATTTGCAAATATTTTCTCCCATTCTGAGGGCTATCTTTTCGTCTTGTTTATGGTTTCCTTTGCTGTGCAAAAGCTCTTAAGTTTCATTCGGTCCCATTTGTTTATTTTTGTTTTTATTTACATTTCTCTAGGAGTGGGTCAAAAGTACACTGCTGTGATTTATGTCATAGAGTGTTCTGCCGATGTTTTCCTCTAACAGTTTGATAGTGTCTGGCCGTTACATTTAGGTCTTTAATCCATTTTGAGTTTATTTTTGCGTATGGTGTTAGGAAGTGTTTTATTTCGTTCTTTTACATGTAGCTGTCCAGTTTACCCAGCACCACTTATTGAAGAGGCTCTCTTTTCTCCATTGTATACTCTTGCCTCCTTTATCAAAGATAAGGTGACCATAAGTGCATGGGTTTATCCCTGGGCTTTCTGTCCTGTTCCATCGATCTTTATTTCTGTTTTTGTGCTAGTACCATACTGTATTGATTACTATAGCTTTGTAGTACAGTCTGAAGTCTGGGAGCCTGATTCCTCCAGCTCTGTTTTTCTTTCTCAAGATTGCTTTGGCTATTCTGGATCTTTTGTGTTTGCATACAGATTGTGTGAAATTTTTTGTCCTAGTTCTGTGAAAAATGCCATTGGTATTTTGATAGGGATTGCATTGAATCTGTAGATTGTTTTGGGTAGTACAGTCATTTCACAATGTTGATTATTCCAATCCAAGAACATGTTATATCTCTCCACCTGTATCATTTTAAATTTCTTTCATCAGTGTCTTACAGTTTTCTGCATAGAGGTCTTTAGTCTCCTTAGGTAGGTTTATTCCTAGGTATTTTTTTCTTTTTGGTGCAGTGGTAAATGGGAGTGTTTCCTTATTTTCTCTTTAAGATTTTTCATCATTAGTGTACAGGAATGCAAGAGATTTCTGTGCATTGATTTGGATCTTGCTACTCTGCCAAATTCATTGATTAGCCCTAGTAGTTTTCTGGTAGCATCATTAGGATTCTCTATGTATAGTATCACGTCGTCTGCAAACAGTGACAGTTTTACTTCTTCTTTTACGATGTGGGTTCCTTTTATTTCTTTTTCTTCTTTGATTGCTGTGGCTAAAACTTCCAAAACTATTTTGAAAAATAGTGGTGAGAGTGAGCAACTTTGTCTTGTTCCTGATCTTAGAGGAAAGGGTTTCAGTTTTTCACAATTGAGAATTATGTTGGCTGTGGTTTTGTCATATATGGCCTTTATTATGTTGAGGTAGGTTCCCTCTGTGTCTACCTTTTGGAGGGTTTTTATCATAAATGGGTGTTGAATTTTGTCGAAAGCTTTTTCTGCATCTATTGAGATTATCATATGGTTTTTATCCTTCAATTTGTTAATATGGTGTATCACATTGATTGATTTGTGTATATTGAAGAATCCTTGCATTCCTGGGGTAGTGATTAAGAGGTAATGATCCCCTTGATCATTGTGTATAATCCTTTTAATGTGCTGTTGGATTCTGTTTGCTAGTATTTTGTTGAGGAGTTTTGCACTTATGTTCATTAGAGATATTGGCCTGTAGTTTTCTTTTTTTGTGACACATTTGTCAAGTTTTGATATCAGGGCGATGGTGGCCTTGTAGAATGAGTTTGGGTGTGTTTCTCCCTCTGCTGTATTTTGGAAGAGTTTGAGAAGGATAGGTGTTAGCTCTTCTCTAAGTGTTTGATAGAATTCGCCTGTGGAGCCATCTGGTCCTGCCTTTTGTTTGTTGCAAGACTTTTAATCACAGTCTCAATTTCAGTGCTTGTGATTGGTCTGTTTATATTTTCTATTTCTTCCTGGTTCAGTCTTGGAAGGTTGTACTTTTCTAAGAATTTGTCCATTTCTTCCAGCTTGTCCATTTTATTGGCATATAGTTGCTTGTAGGAATCTCTTATGATCCTTTGTATTTCTGCAGTGTCAGTTGTTACTTCTTTTTTTTTTTTTTTTTTTTTTTGCGGTACGCTGGCCTCTCACTGCCATGGCCTCTCCCGTTGCGGAGCACAGGCTCCGGATGCACAGGCCCAGCAGCCATGGCTCACGGGCGTAGCCGCTCTGCGGCATGTGGTATCCTCCCAGACCGGGGCACGAACCCATGTCCCCTGCATCAGCAGGCGGAGTCTCAACCACTGCACCACGAGGGAAGCCCTGTACTTCTAATTCTGTTGATTTGAATCGTCTACCTTGTTTTGTTGATGAGTCTGGCTAATGGTTTATCAATTTTGTGTATCTTCTCAAAAAACCAGCGTTTAGGGCTTCCCTGGTGGTGCAGTGGTTGAGAGTCCGCCTGCCGATGCAGGGGACACAGGTTCGTGCCCTGGTCCGGGAAGATCCCACATGCCGCGGAGCGGCTGGGCCCGTGAGCCATGGCCGCTGAGCCCGCACGTCCGGAGCCTGTGCTCCGCAACGGGAGAGGCC
>NC_041231.1:33119599-33133586 GCF_002837175.3 Physeter macrocephalus
TGGATTCCCTTGTATGTTATTTGTTGTTTTTCCCTTTCTGCTTTTAATATTTTTCTTTGTTTTTAATTTTTGATAGTTTGATTAATATGTGTCTCGGTATGTTTCTCTTTAGGTTTATCCTGTATGGTACTCTCTGTGCTTCCTGGACTTGATTGACTATTTCTGGTTAGAATTTGCCTTATGTATTCAGGTGCTCTGATGTTGGGGGCATAAATATTTACAATTGTTATATCTTCTTCTTTGTTTAATCCTTTGATCATTATATAGTGTCTTTCTTTGTCTCTTGCAATAGTCTTTATTTTAAAGTCTATTTTGTCTGATATTAGAATTGCTACTCTAGCTTTTTTTAAATTTCCATTTGCATGGAATATGTTTTTCCATCCCCTCACTTTCAGTCTGTATGTGTCCCTAGATCTGAAGTGGGTCTCTTGTAGACAGCGTATATATGGGTCTTGTTTTTGTATCCACTCAGCCAGTCTGTGTCTTTTGGTCAGAGCATTTAATCCATTAACATTTAAGGTAATTATCGATATGTATGTTCTTCTTACCATTTTCTTAATTGTTTTGGGTTTGATTTTGTAGGTCTTGTTCTTCTCTTGTGTTTCCTGCCTAGAGAAGTTCCTTTAGCATTTGTTGTAACGCTGGTTTGGTGGTGCTGAATTCTCTTAACTTTTGCTTGTCTGTAAAGGTTTTAATTTCTCCTGCGAATCTGAATGAGATCCTTTCTGGGTAGAGTAATCTCGGTTGTAGGTTTTTCCATTTCATCACTTTAAATATGTCCTGCTACTCCCTTCTGGCTTGCAGAGTTTCTGCTGAAAGATCTGCTGTTTATCATTATGTGGATTCCCTTGTATGTTATTTGTTGTTTTTCCCTTTCTGCTTTTAATATTTTTCTTTGTTTTTAATTTTTGATAGTTTGATTAATATGAGATTTTGGATCATCTTTAGTATCATTACTTTGAATTCTTTTTCATGTAGCTTGCGTATTTCATCTTCATTTATTTGGTCTTGTAGGTTTTTACCTTTCTCCCTCGTATGTAACGTATTTTATTGTCGTTTCTTTTCTTTTCTTTGCTTTTCTTTTTTTAATGTGTGGTGCTGTATTCCTGTCTTACTGGTTGTTTGAACTGAGACCTTCAGTGCTGGAGTTTTCAGGCTGTTGGATAGAACCGGGTCTTGGTGCTGAGATGAGGACCTTTGGGGGCCTCACTCCAATTAATATTCCCTGGGGTCTGAGGTTCTCTGTTAGTCCAGCAGTTTGGACTTAGGACTCCCACCACAGGAGCTCAGGCCTGATCTCCGGCCTGGGAACCAAGATCCTGTAAGCTTCATGGTGCGGTAAAAAAAAAAAAAAAAAAAAAAAAAAAGAAAGAAAGAAAAAAGGGAGCAGTGTAATATTAAAGAATGAAAAACAAAATAAAATTAGAAAGAGAAAAAGTACATTAGGAAAAATAAAACTATAATTGAAACAACTTTAACAAGGTAAAATAACACCACAACAGAGAAAAAAAGGGGGGCGGCAAGCCAAAAGGAGAGAAAAATAACAAAGTATAAAGAATAAAGTAAAATTCAAAAAATAAAAGATTTACTAGGAAAAATAAAAATATAAAAGACTCAACAACAATGAATCAACAAGGTAAAACAGAAGTCCAATCTAATAGAGGAATAAAGAAAATAAAAGTCTTGGCCATGGGGGTGGAGTTTAGGCGGGGGTGGAACTGAGGCAGTGGTGGGGTTTAGGGTGGGGTGACCTAGGCAGGTGGGGGGTTACGTTTGAGCATAGCCCGGGACCTAGGCTCAGGACCCACTAGCCAGAAAAGGCCCTGGGGGCGGGGCCTTGGCAGGGCTACCTTCAAGCATGGGGCGGGGCCTCTGCTCAGGACCTGTGCAGAAGGGGAGAGGCATCACTGGGAAAGGAGGGCCTCTGGAGTGTGGGGTTCTGGAGTTTGGAGTTAGGGCCCTGAGGAAGGGTGTGTGGGTGCGGTTTAGGCCCAGCACGTTGGAGGGGGTCTCCGAGTGTAGAGGTAGTGCCCTGGGTGGGGGTGTAGGGGCGGGCTTGGGTTATGCCCAGCAGCAAGGAGGCTCCAAGGGCAGAGGATTAGGCCTGGGAGTCCAGCAGGCTCCCCAGTGCTTAAGTGGACAGGGAAAGTACTGGCCATGTTCCCTTCTGTTCCTTTGCACCCCTCCCCACCATCTCCCCCGGGGTTTCCCCTGTCTCCGCTGGACCCCTAACCGTGGATGGGTCCTGCTGGGTGTAGGAACTCCTTCCGTCCACCAGCCACCCCTCAGGGGTGCCATCCCAGATATCCGGCTGTTACTTTTGCTCCCCCTTCCCTCCCTCCCACTCTCTCAGGACCTGCCTGGCTGGAGGGGGCCTCGGTGGGCAGAGGATCAGGCCCGGGATCTCAGCAGGTTCCTAGGTGCCCAAGTGAGCAGGGGAAACCTGGCCATGCTCCGTTTTGATCCTCTGCCCTCCCAATGGTTCCCCAATTTCCCCCTTCAGGCATGGGATCCCTTCCCCTCCCCCAGCCGCCCCTCAGGGGCGCCAGTCCTGACCCACCTCCACTTCTCCTCCCCCTTCACTCCCCCCATGCCCCATGTCCTGCCTGGTTGCTGGGGGTTCCTCCTGTCCCCTTAGGTGTCCATGGACCCCCACTGGTGCCTGGTAGGTGTCCTAGTTGTGCGGAGACGCGAATTCTATGTCCTCATAGTATGCCATCTTGACTCCACCCCCACTTCAGTGGAATTATTGAGATTATATTTTTCCCAACTTTTACTTTCTGTTAAACAGAACTATCAGCTCCCTATATTATTTAACTCTCCTTATATAATTTTGCTATAATGAGGAATATTCAAATAGATATTCATCCAATTAATATGTATTATATGCAATTAAACTGGTGATGTAAGAAATATCAGAAAGAACTTTAGATATATCTCTTACAGTATTCGCAGGACTGAAGGTAAGCTTGTGGTCTTGGGACAAGTTATTGTTCAGACATTTCACAGTGTTTTCCTTGACCATTAGAACAAAATATCAAGCTTCACACCCCCACTACCTCCCCCTACCCCCTCCTCCACCCCGGTCATTTGGTCTGGATTGACCAAGGAGCAGGTAAACACAGATGCCATATAGCTATGCATGATACTTAAGTAAACTTTAGTTTCTTCATCTGTAAACTGGGGTGATAATAGTACTTCTTACATAGGGTTGTTGAGTCAAATAAATGATTGAATGCACATAAAACACTTTGTAAGAGCTTAGTAATGTTAGACATTATTATTATTAGTAGGTCTAAAATAATAGCCTGAATGAAAAGTATGGACTAATATTGGATCAGTTGAATTAAATATTTTCATTTTGATGCAAATTTAAGACCACTCCAAATCTGAAAAATTCAGTCATTTGTTTTCCATATACTTTTTTTTGTCATCAATTGTAGGAACACTCTGTCATTGTCTTAGTCTGTTTGTGCTGTTATAACAAAAATACCATGGGTGGCTTGAACAGCAGAAATTTATTTCTTTTAGTTCTAGAGGCTGGGAACTCCAAGATCAAGACACTGGCAGATTCATTGTCTGGTGAGAGCCTTTTTCCTGGTTCATAGCCCATCTTGTTACTGTGTCCTTACATGATGGAAGGGGCAAGAGAGCTCTGGGGTCTCTTTTATAAGAGCACTAATCCCATTATGTGACCTAATCACCTACCAGAGGCCCCACCTTCTAATACCATCACAATGGATTTAGGATTTCAACATATGAATTTAGGGAGGGACACAAACCTTCAGTCTATGGTGGTCAAGAAGTATATTAATAGCATAGACATTTTTTGTAATAGTTGAAGATAAGCCTGGAGATACTGTGTTTCAGGTGATATGATTATATTAGAACATTGGGACTTGATGTTAATTACCATCTCTTTCTAGTTCCAAGGTGCCACTTAGGTAGATAAAGCTACTTGCAGTTTAAAAGATTGTTAATATAAATTTTCTTCACTTATGACTATTAGGGTAGGTCTAGGACATCACCTTGTCATAGAGTTCCCTGTCTAGAAAGGAGATCTTCACACTCATTTCATTATTTCCTAAAGTGTATCAGTAACCACACTGACTGTGAAGAAGGTACGCAAATGTTACCTTTTCCTATTTTTCCCAAGGATTATGTTAATTCTGTGTCCTAATGTTGATTTGTTGATCAGAAGTTTTGACAGAATATATGCCTTTCTTAATAATACCAAAAGGGAAATTAGTTGATTATTAATCTTGGATATATAGAATATTTAAAAATTTATACTCCATTCTCAAACTATAATGAGGAGTCCTTGATAATGAGACTGTTGGGAATCACCTTTTGGGTAGGTGGATTTGAGAGCTGTGTGGGGATGAGGGGGAATAGGCACTACTGTAATTCATACATGGTATCTATATAATAACTCTATTGTATTAATTTGATCTATATTATAGGTACATGGTTCTATAGCGAACATTTTAAAACAATTTTATTGACTTTCACCAAAGCAAGAATTTAATTACCATTCTGCCAATTGGTCAAATTTGTAAGACTCCTCTTAAAACCAGATTTTCTGTATGATAGACGAGGAAAGCACTTTAGCTTTTCAGAGAAGAAAGCACAAAAATAGAACTCAGTTGACTCTGAGAACACATAAGAAAGTGAACCAGAGCACACCGTGTGGCTTTCTGTCACCAAATAAAGGTTATGCCTCTACCCCGTTGCTGTTTCCTTCCCCTGTCAGTGTCAGTCTTTGTTTTGAAGAAGACACAATGGGATCCTGTCTATTACTTCTTAATCTGCATCAGTTTGTGTTTTGTCTGATTGGCTGCCTCCTCACTCTTCAGGGGACCCAATAAGATATAGTAAATACTATTGGTGAGTGAAATTGCTGAGGGAGGAAACAGACTTATTGTGCAGTATTTGTTGGGAGTTTCAGGAATAATAGAGTTTAGAGTAAGACCATGTGAAATACTGAGTAGCTGTATCAGATTGTGGCATTTGTTTACTGGTGAGGTTAGCTGCCAGTTTTCTGCAAAAAATAGTCCAAATTAGATTATTTTAGTAATTATTATTTAACATATGCTAAGTGCCCACAGCATGTTGGTCCCTTCCTATGATATCAGAATGCACTGTGGAAGGAACTGAACTTGCTGTTGGATTTAATTAATCTCTCAAGTTAATTGCCAATATGGGCCACATTTCTTTCATGAGTAAAATTGGAGTGTGAGAAAAGGTAATGTCCCTCCCTCATTAAGCTGTCCATGTTAGATTTACACGGCAACAGTGAGGTGCATTCAGGCTTAGTTTTGATAGCTTTCATTACTGACAGCACAGAGTAAGTGGTGATCCGTCCTTCTATTATTGGATTCAACTCAATAGGTATGGCACAAACACTATCATCTCTATCAGGGAGGTTTCAAAGAGCTGTTTGTAGTTTGATGCTCGGCTTGTCGTATTTTTTCCCTCCACTAGCCCCAGACTCCTTTTGTTCTCCCAATGAGTGGGGAATTGCAGTGCAGGACACCACCTGACATCTGCCAAGAAGGGCAGCCCCAGAGTAGGAATCAGTTAGTGACTCCTGTCAGTGAGGTGAGTTTGTAGATCTTAGGAACTTCCCTTCACACAGTTACATAATGGCATGTGACATTCTCCCCCCACCACCAACTTGGGCTTGTAAAGCTCTGTGGACAGGGACTTTAAAAATGGCTGAGATGTTGTTGCTTACCTGCCCAACTGGAAGACCAATTATATGCTTGTCTTTTCATCAGTGTTTGCTTCTGTGGAGTCTTAGGTTGGGTTCTTGGTCTTCAGACAGGGATTGGTGTGCAGGTGATTTATTAAGGGAAGGCTCTTGGGAGAAACCAGGAGGGGAGTGAGAGTATTAGGTTAGGGCAGGGGAAGAAACTACCAAGGATGTGGTTTCTGATAAAATTATCCTGATCGCATGAGGAGCTCTGGAGCATGAATCGTACCACAGGGGCAGTCCTGCCTTGAGACAGAGTGCTCCCCTTCCCACTAGTCAGTCATTAGCTATGGGCCCTGGGTAGAGGGTGGCTATGGTGGTACGTCTCCCAGGCACCTCTGGGTGAAGGGGCTCTTTCGCTCAAGGGCAGTCCTTTGGAGAATATTGGCAGCAACACCTGTAAGAAGGAATGGGCTACCGAACTGGTAAAACGGATCCCAAAACCCAAACAGGATCTGGGTGAAGCATCAGCGACTTCTGCTAAGTGTAGAGAACACATTCTGTAGTGGGATAGGGTATTTGCATGCACACGGGAATACAGTTCCCTTCAAGTTACAAAATTCTGCGGCAGAGTCAGAGTGCATTGTAATTTTATTCTCTGATTCAGTCTTTAATAAGAGACCAAGAACTGATAGAAGGATGAAAATCACATAGTACTTTCTTTTTAGCTTTATGGGAAATGAAGTTGTAGTTATCAAGTAGACTTTCACCTCAGAAAAAGAATATGACACTTCTTAACCCCACTGAACCTAATTAATCTCATATCCCTCCACAGATTTTTACTAATATGTTGTTAATGCCTATAAAGGTAATTAAAGATGACAAATGAAAAAACCATTATACTGTCATGCCAAATAGGAAGTGGGGTATGCTAAGTGCCTGTGTGCTACAAAATACAGCCTCTTGTTACATCAAACGACAGGGCCTAACTTACTGATGTAAACACATTATTGCAAATGTCAGTGCACAGACTGCAAAGATGATTACTAAAGAAATAGCAAAAGCAATAAAATATAGACAAACAACCTTTCATTGACTAAGTTATAATTCAAACTTGTTATCACTATGGATGAACTATTTCATATAGAGACTTAATTTTTCGATGATAGGCTTTTCTAATAAGACAGCAAGATGAAAGAAGCAACATTTGATGTTAAATATTAAGTACCTTAATGGCAATAATAAAACTTTTATATCTTAAACTGCAGAGGATATATTCCGAGGTTCATATCTCCCTTCCTCTCTTCTTTCCTATCAAAAATATCAATAGCTTACTATAACAAATAAAATTATGAAACTTTCCACTATGCAGGTTTCTGAATTTAGCCATGTGTATATTTTATAAGTAGATACTTTCTGGAGGGTGAAATAAAGACTTTATTCGCTCTGTATTTCATGTATTTTTTACTAAAGCTTCAACTTTGCTAAGTTACTCCTGAAAGATTCAATCTAAAGAGGAAATTTGTGGTATATATTTTATTTAAAAATGCATGTGTTTCTTTGAATGCAATCAGTTGTAGAAAAAAATTAGGAATTTTTTTCTCCAATAAGTTGTGTTTCTTTGGTGCTTCTTTTGATTTTTCATACAATTTTTTACATCAGAAAGGATATTTTGTACACAGAAAATTGGTAATGGCACATAGCATAAACACAAAGGGTCATGAGTTACCCCTAAAATATTTATAGCCTTGGGTTCATGAAAAATGTTTAATTTCATGAAGAATTTTGTTTAGCATTTAATGTGGTCATTGACAGTGCTGTTTTCATGGTAGAATAATCTTTAAAACACTCTGGTTCAGTTGTTTGTTGAAATGACAAAAGAAAAACAATTTCCCTAAAAATGTTGCTTGAGGTTGACTTCTACTTCTAGGTCCTTTACTCAAAGAAAGAGTTGCCAAGAACCCACACGTGTTTGAAGCAACTTTCCAACAGTATTAAAAGGCTAACTTGACTTTGTGTTCTAGGCCCTGTTCCAAGATGCTCTAAACACAGTCTGTCATTCATACCTCACATCAGCTCTAGGCACCAGAAATATTACTACTGCATTTCACAGACTGGGAAACTGAAATTCAAAGGGTTCAAGCTGCTATACCACACAGCCTGCTCTGAAAAAAGCTTCTTCTTATGACTGAGGGACCGGTATTAACAAATAGTCATCATATTAACAATAGTCAAATGTAGTCTTCAACTACATACTGATACTCTATTTAAGGAATTCTTGGTGTCAGTTATAGAAGCTCTTTAGCCCTTTGTTAAGATGAGGTGTTTATCATCATTACCAGCACCACCATCCGTCGTCACCATCACCATCACTGTCATCACCATCATCATCATCATCATCATCACCATCACCATTCTTCTCCTCTTCTTCCTCATATCTATCAGTTATTGACTATTTCTTAATGGCAACCCTAAGATGGATGTTTTACCTTTAGCAAGCTTGTCCTCTGATTTCCCTCAATTTGATGAAAAATATTTCTCATGTGGGCAGGTAGCCCATCTTACAACTCATCACATATAATAATGGAGAAATCATGGGCTTTAGGAGTTGGACAGATCTGAGTTCCTAATTATGATTGTAAGCAAGGTGGGTAATGTATCTGAGCTTCAGTTTCTTCACCTATCCCATAGGCTAAATAATTCCTATCTTATAGTTCCTAGGGAAAATTAGATGAGATGGCCTATCCCAAATGCTTAGCACTGTGCTGCAAATGTAGTAGTCACTCCACAAATGTTGGTTTCTCTCCCCTTCCTATGTACCTTTCGTGTGGAGAGAAAATGATAGGAGGCATAGATAATTGCTAAAGTGAACTGTATAATGAAGAAAATCCTTATTATATATTTAATAACTTCCATTTCTCATTCATGTGCTGTGTTTGAGGTTGTGTTTGTATGCATAATATGCCTTATAACATTTAATTTTCAGAGCGACTCTCTGCCCTAGGCAGTTGGTAGCTCCTGATTTTCTCAACAGTGGGAATCAGGAACTCTATTTTCTTCCATCTGCTCATCTATATGGACTTCATCAGTGCATTTTTTGTCTTCTGGCCAGTTGGAAACCCAAACAAGAGATCAGAGGTAGGGAGGAGAGTGAGGTCAGGGTATTAGTTGCCTTGGATCCCTCCCAATGGCTCTTACTTGGTCTAGCAGTGTCTCTCTATCTAAATCTCTTCTTAATATTAACTCCCAACCAGACCTTCTCCTTCCAGGTTCTGGGCACTGCTCCTTTCCCTTCTCCTTTTACAGCTAAGGATGATAATAACTCCAGAGTGTTGGCTATTCCTTATGGTTTCCCTGTATACTACCCAAAGTTTTGTAAATGGTCTCTTTTATTAAACCCTCTTCAATTTTAATTAGAGTGGGTCATCTGTGTCCTGCTGGGACCCTGACTGATAGATAAGGGGAAGCTAGGGGACATTTTTTGAAACTGCAGGTACGTAACAGGTACACAACAAATAGATTTGTTTATTTGAGGTGACTTGGTGGATGCTGGTAGAGTAGATTAGGGAGCCAAAGACACTCAAACCATTCTTGCTATTACCACTATTCTTTTCTATTTTTATTAGTCTCAACTGATCTTAAGGACTTCCCTTTCACCATGGACACACTCTGTGCTTGAGTTCTTTCATTTGCAGACTCTCCATGTGGCTACAATACTAGATTTTGCACTCCTTTAGGGTGGAAACTATTTTATTTATCTATGTGCCCTTGACACAAGTACATCACTATGCTTTAGTAGGTACTTAGCACAGACATAATTTTTTTTTTTTTTTTTTTTTTTTTTGCGGTACGCGGGCCTCTCACTGTTGTGGCCTCTCCCGTTGCGGAGCACAGGCTCCGGAAGCACAAGCTCAGCGGCCATGGCTCACGGGCCCAGCCGCTCCGCGGCATGTGGGATCTTCCCGGACCGGGGCACGAACCTGCGTCCCCTCCATCGGCAGGTGGACTCTCAACCACTGCGCCACCAGGGAAGCCCAGCACAGCCATAATTTAATGATCCATCTGCGTACCTCTAAGGATGAGCAGGAACTGAAATACATTGGCAGAGCACATTTTGCTTCTTGACGTTGGCTTCCATAAAACCTCAAACAATATATTGTTGATGTGTTATATATGTAAACATTATATAAATGGACGAGTCTGACTGTGGTTTTTTTTTTGGCATCTGCTAGAGGAGAAAAATTGGATAGATGCCTTGAAGGCGTGGGCAGTTGTAACATTTCAGTAGCATATACTGATCTGGTTACAATTTGAAATAATACAGAACATGTTTCTTTTCTCTGCTGAGTTTTTGCTTATTAAATTTGCTCCCAAATCTTCTCAATTACTGGATATTGATGTTTCTTACTTTGAAAGCCTGATTGCAGATACCCTGGTAATAGTTTTTTACTTTTTAATTAATGATAAACACCGAAGAAATCAGTATTAGAGCAGTTCCAGCTTTGGCTTTTAAGGGTCATAAATACAGTGTGGTAGTTAAATGCATATTATAATTAAATAACAGGATTTTTTTAATGACGGTTTTCATTACTAATGTTTTGATAAGCTTACATGTCAGAAGGATAAAAGCAGTAGTGCTTGGTCAATTTACTGGCTGTGTTTTAAAGTCTAGTTTGTAAAAACAGTAAGAATTCAGCTAACTTTTAAACTAGAATAAATTTCTTAATCTTACAAAGGAATAACAGTGTGGTGTTCCCCTTCAGATATAAAAGATATATTTTTTTCTTTGCAAATTGCAAATGGCTATCAGTGTGCTGAAATGCAGACAACTGGTATGAGTCCCCTGAGAGAGACACTTCCTGTAGGACCTTCTGCCATGCTTTAGGGTTTGTTTGTTTGTTTTGTACATATCACTATAAAATGCCACAAGCAATCACAATTGTTCTATTTTTAAAAATTAATTAATTAATTAATTTTTTGGCTGAGTTGGGTCTTTGTTGCTGTGCGTGGGCTTCTCATTGCGGTGGCTTCTTTTGTTGCGGAGCATGGACTCTAGGCACTTGGGCTTTGATAGTTGTGGCTCGTGGGCTCTAGAGTGCAGGCTCAGTAGTTGTGGTGCACAGGCTTAGCTGCTCCGCGGCATGTGAGATCTTCCCGGACCAGGGCTCAAACCCGTGTCCTCTGCATTGGCAGGCGGATTCTTAAGCACTGTGCCACCAGGGAAGCCCAAAATTGGTCTATTTTTGATGAGGAAAGGCTGCAACTAAACCTTTTTTAGCAGCAACCCTGATGCACCAGACATGGAGAAAATGATGACAACAGAAGTGGAATAGAGCCATAACAGAGTTGAAGGACAACCTGAGAACTGGCATAGAGTTTTGCTAAGCCATTGAGGGGGTTCCCACCCTGCTAGTTCCCTTCTTTAAACTATAAGAAGGGGCCTAGAGGAGGGAATTGAGCCTGGGGATTGGAGAGGTTATTGGAAGTATGGGCATCTGAGATGTGCTTATGATCTGCTTTCAATGATCGGTGCAGATGCTGGGTAAACTGCAGAGGAAACAATACCTAGATTTGGAATTTTTACTCTGAGTAATCAGTAGGTCTGATTTAAAAAAAATTAAATTTGGAAATAATTATAGATTCATAGGAGTAGTAAAGAAATACACAAGGAGGTCCTGTGGACCCTTTACCCAGGTTCCCCCAATGATAATATCTTGCTTAACTATAGTACAATTCAAAAGCCAGGAAATTGACACTGGTATAATCTGTAGAGTTTATTCAGATTTTACCAGTTATACACGCATTTTGTGTGTGTGTATGTATATTACGTGTGTAAGTGTAGCTGTATGCAATTTTATCACATGTAGTTTCATGCAATCACCAACACAATCAAGATACTTACCTGTACCATCATCACAAGACTCCTTCCTCCTACTCCTTTATAGCCACACCCATCCCCTCACATCATCCCCAGCCACTAGTAACTGCTAATCTGTTCTTGATCTCGATAATTTTCATATTTCATGAATGTTATATAAAACTAACCATGCAGTATGTATCCTTTTGAGATTGGCTTTTTAAAAATTGCTAAATATTGTTCCATGTTATGGATGTACTGCAGTTTGTTTAAACATTCACCTATTGAAGTATGTTTGGATACTTTCTACTTTTTGGCTATTACACATAAGCTGCTGTAAACATTCATGTACAAAGTTCTGCATGAGAATAAGTTTTCATTGCTCTGGGATAAATGCCTAAGAGTACAATTGCTGGGTCATATGATAAGTCCGTTTTTAATTTTAAAAGGAACCACCAAACTTTTTTTCCAGAATCACTGTACCATTTTACATTCCCACCAGCTACGTACGAGTCATTCAGTTTCTCTGCATCCTCACCAGCATTTGATGTTATCACTGTTTTAATTTTTGCCATTCTGAAAGGTATATAGTGGTATCTTATCATGGTTTTAAATTGCATTTCTCTAATGGTTAATGATGTTGTACGTCTTCTCATGTGCTTGCCACCTGCCTATGCTCTTTGGTGAAATATCTCTTCTTGTCTTTTCCCCATTTTCTAATTGGATTTTTGTTGTTGCTGTTTTGGTTTATTGCTATTGAGTTTTGAGAATTCTTTATATATTGTAGATACTAGTCTTTTGTCAGATATGTAATGAGGTCAGCCTAGGACTTCACTGCTGCTGCCTGCAGATCAGACTGCCCATTGGTGCCTCAGAGACTGGGGCTCCTCACTGGGTCTCTATTAGGCTTCCCCTTTTCTGGTCCTTTGGCTAGAGGGATCAGGCTCTTCCTGCTCTGGTGCCCAGTCCAGGGTATATGGGAAATAAACAGAAAACCAGGGGACTCACCACATTGTTGTCCTCCAAGTTCTGAGGTCCCTAGCCAGGGACCTTTTTTCCAGGTTTCAGAGTTCTTTTATCATTTTCTGATGAATAATTTCCAGGGTATTTAGTTGTATTTAGAGGGAAAAACGAGTAGAGCAGAGAAAAATGAATTCACACCATCTTTTTCTAGAACCACCTTGTAGATATGATACTTACGAAGTCATTTTGTTTCAAACAGCAACAGGAATGATTTTCCTGCAGGTGTTATCTGACAATATGAGAGCATTGTTAGCTTTTACTTTTTACCATTGTATCTTAAGTGGCCTTTGCATTATGGTGACCTCTTAAGATTAAAGGCTTAAAGGTGACTGTCTTTAATGCCAGTGCTTGAAAATATTTTCACTAGTTTGGGACAAAAGTGTTGTATGGACTCTGATGCATTGCCCAGATCCTCCTTCAGGAGCTAAGGACTCATTACCCCACCTGCTGGGGTTGCTGCCCACAGACTACCCTCTTTCAAAGGCACATCTCTTTCATGAGGTGGTCTATCTCCAGTAACTCAACACTGGAGGGTATAAAGGACACTGCCCTCTCACCCCAAAACAAGACAGCCCATGTTCGTTATTCCCCAAAAGTTACCATTGGAACTTCTGCCAATTCTGCTTCCTCTCTCTCCCTCCCTTTTTTTCTATAGATGTTGATCCCCAAAGCACTCCTTTAAAAACCTTCAAGATAAGTGTGTGATGAGTCTGTTGCTTGGGGAATCCAACCTGCCTTAAAAGTCTTCTTTTCTGTAGATTTTCTGCCATCTTTCCCTAAATGAAATTGTCCATGGAAAGAAATCTAGTTCTCCTAGAACTAGGATGTTTTTATTTATTCTTATAATGAAGCGATGACCACACTAGATGGAAATGCTATTTGTTTTCAAAATCTTCACTTGGAAGAATAAAAAGCTCGGATGCTAAACATTTCTCCCCCATTTTTGAAATTTGGAAACTGTGGCTTACAATTCTTATAGATTTCTTGGGACTATCTCTTTTCATGAAGCGCGATCACCAAACACAGCCAGTTTTGTAGATGACTGTTTCAGAAAGTGTATTTGAGTCTGCAGTCACATCTTCTGCAGTTGCTGTTAACATTTAGTTCCAGCATGCTAAGTGTATGGTTCCTGGCACTGTGTTCTCCATGTGGCATTCTAGTATGAGTTTCTCTGCTTAATTCAGAAGTTTAGAACAAAACCATGGTAGTGGCAGTGCCATTATCTTTAAGCTTTTTTCTTAGCCACCAGCTGATTGCAGTGTGTAAACAGTAGGTTGCACATTACTCACTCATGTTTACCTCCCACCAAGAACTGGTTACTCTTTCACATATCTTCTGATTTATTTCCCACAGTGCTTCTAAATTAACTACGTGTAGATCTCCTACATATTTTTTTTTTTTTTTTTTTTTTT
>NC_041231.1:33133615-33138335 GCF_002837175.3 Physeter macrocephalus
GCAGGCTCAGTGGCCATGGCTCACGGGCCCAGCCGCTCCGCGGCATGTGGGATCTTCCCGGACCGGGGCACGAACCCGTGTCCCCTGCATCGGCAGGCCGACTCTCAACCACTGCGCCACCAGGGAAGCCCCTCCTACGTACTTTAAAGTCACTCCTGTGCTTGTTCATTTAGAATTTTCTCTACCCAAGTTACAGTGAACCATGGAAGAAAAGTAAGTCCATTGCATTTTTTTAAAAAGTTATAATGAAGATAATATATATTTGATTTTATTCAGTAAATGTGTACCTAAAGACACCATTAAATTGAATTTTTGTAAGCCTAATAAAAATGTAAATGCATTAGAAAAGCCTACTGTTCCTATGGTGAGTCTTTTCTGAAAGGTAAGTGAGAAATCTTTACTTTATGTTTAAATCAGACTTTTTACTATATCAGGGTCTTCTTGAAAAGGTAAAAGTAAGCCATGTCCATTCTCATATTTCTTTCTGAACTTCAGTATGGTTCAAATGGGCTAAAATAGAAGGTAAGGAGGGGGTTAATAACAGTAGATTTTAATAAAATTAAGGGCATTTGTTTCTCATAGAGGTTACTGAATACTTACTGATAACACTCTCCAAGAAAATGATATAATGTTGAGAAACATTTAATGAGAGAGTACATCCTCAAAATCGTTAACCCTTCCAGTTTATTAAAAGTCCATATGAATGTCTATTACAAATATTTATTCAAGATATTTCCCTGATATTACAACATATAATACCCTCTAAAAAGTGTTCCTCTTCAAAAACTGTCTGTACTCCTTCTCTGGAGTTTGTCCTTGGAAAAAGATGGCTCAGCTTACTGGTTAGTCTTCCATTCTGTGGTATCAGTTGTTCATGGTCTCTTCATGGGTATTAAAATTATGGTAACAATCTTGAAAGTGGACTTGATAAAAATGTAAACATTTTATGATGGAGCATGTCCCTTGATCCTTTTCAGCCTGGGTTTTCTTCATCTACAAAATGGGTAAAGTAATATTTGTTACATAGAGGTCATGTGAGATTCAATTCAGTTGAGAGTACTTTGTGGTCTTTACAGTAATAATCAGACACAGGCTGTTATTTCTGACTTTCTAGATTTTTTTTTCTGAAAATATAATTACTACAAGGCTAACTCTTTGGTCAGTGCTTCCCAGATTTTGAAACCCTTCTATAGATTTCTCTTTGGAGATTCACGATTGCCATGCCCAGAAAGCAAAGTTGGTTTGTTTTGTCTTATTATCTTTAATTTTTGTCTTTTTTTTTTTTTTTTTTTTTCAGAAGAGAGAACTGAAAGCTGAGGGTCAGTGGGTTAAGTCATTCATCCTAGGTCACATATTTAATAAACAGAAGACCCAGGGCTATAGCCAGGCTCTCTGACTGCTAGACATTTCTAGGAGGGGCAACACTCAATACTGTAATATGAGGACCAAGTGGATAATAGAACTGAGTGATGTGTGAACCTAATGGGAGTGATGGGAACATTGGTGAACTAGAGAAAGCACGTGCAATGATCTGGGAAGTACAACGCTGCCACCTGGCTCCAGTTAGCTGTTGCCAAGGGGGATTTCTGGTCTAGTATGCTAAAATCTGATGTTTTTTTTTTTTAAAGAGAGAAGCCAGAAATTCAGATTTTTATGTAAAAATATCACCACCTCCTAAAAGAAGCAAAGAGACAGACACACAAACACCAGGTGGTAGTAGCATTTTATTTTTCCTTGTTGCAGTCTGTGGCTGTGAGGTGCTTCTCTTCCCTGGCTTTGGATCCATTAGATGCTGAGTGAAGAAGATTGTAAGGTGCATCAGGGCAGGGATTATTGTTGTGTCCCAAAATCTAGCAAGGTGCCTGCTATTACACAACGTGCTAGTACAGGCTCTTGAATGGATGAATAAAGCAGTGGTCCCCAACCTTTTTGGCACCAGGGACTTGTTTTCTGGAAGACAATTTTTCCACGGACGTGGGGTGGGGAGGGATGGTTCAGGAGGTAATGTGAGCGATGGGGAGCTGGAAGACAATTTTTCCACGGACGTGGGGTGGGGAGGGATGGTTCAGGAGGTAATGTGAGTGATGGGGAGCGGCAGATGAAGCTTCCCTCGCTAGCCCGCCACTCACCTCCTGCTATGTGGCCTGGTTCCTAAGAGCCTGCAGACATGTAACGGTCCTTCGCCCGTGGGTTGGGGACCGTGGAATAGAGAACCACGACAACAGCCAAAGGGTTCCTACAACATGCATCTTGGGACCTGAGTCAGCCCACAGGTCAGCACTGTGTCATCTTTTCTACTCCAAAAATATTCAGGCAGGTGATAATTTCTAGATTGTTTCTCAAATGGAAATTATAGAAAGTTAAAATTAGGGTGAAATTTTTTTATCTGTTTCTTGAATTACTGAAAAATATTAATTACACGAAGTACAGGTATATGCCAAACGTTTTAATAACTTAATTTTCAATGATTTCAGTATCTGAATACTCATATCTTTTAGGCATGGTGGTGTTTGAAAATTATAATTTTCTTCAAGGGAATCTCAATTCAAATGTGCCCATACTTAAGTATAGATATGAATTCATTTTTCTTAAAACATTTCCAGGGACCTCTATTTATTATAAAGGAAGAAAAAAATGCCATATGTCACTTTGGTTGATGTTGATTATATATATATGTAGGTGTGTTGTCATGGATTCAAACACATAATTCTAAAAAGTTTAGAAATACTTTACCTACTATATTATGGACATCAAGATTTTTCATGGGCAAAACCTTGGCTCCCTTATTTTTCTTTAAACGGTAAAATATAAGCAATGATATTTAGGTTGGGTCCTCATAGCAACAACCAAAACCCACAATTAAGACCAAAATCAGAAACGTGAATGATAGGAACTGTGATTGTTTGTCCTATCTGTGATTGGTTTCAAAAGGTAGAGATATAGTTTAATGTAATATTTTATTCCACCCTCAGAACATGTCATTGTTCCCATTTTAATTAAGAAGATTAATAGTTAGAGAAGCACATACCCAGAAACCTGCTTGTACAACGCCATGCATCCAGCCTTTGTGTAACCTGTTGAAAGCAAAACCAAACAATCGACCTCCAGCCGTCGCACCACACTCGGACTTGAAGTTCAGCTTCACAGTTAAATAACTTGCCAACTTCAAATTAGCAATAAACAGCAACTCAGGATCTGTAGGGTTTATAAGCAAGTCAGAAGTGGTGCTTAGAATGATTACATTCCTAAGCTCACAGTTATCACAGCTCAGAACTAATTTTTATGCCTTAAATAAAACCAAAAGAATCTACACAAAGCACTTCATTTTCTGGGAAGGTTAAATTAAAATTAAAGTGTTCACTGGGAAGTCATCCTCTTTCAAATGCATTTCCTAAGAATCACTTACTTGAGGAGAGAGTAGCTACGGTAATTTTAATTTTTTGGGTATAAGTCCTTTTACTTTCTAACAATAGATATAGAGAGGCCACTAATTTTTTTTTAAGTATGATATTTAAAAAATTATTCTGCAAGGCAGTTGTTCCAGGTTTACAGATTGTACACATTTATACAGTGTGGTAATTTATTTACTCAAATGGGTAGCAGAGAGAGTCTGAAACTGAAACAGACAATATTCCAGAGAGATCTAAAGTAGGCAGTGAATAATAGCCAGAGTAGCGCCTTGGATTATGTCACGTGTCTCCTGCAGAGTCCAAGTGATTTTGCAGCTCTCTTTGAAACATTCTACATAACATCCAGGTCAGGGTCTGGAAGAGAGAGAGAGAGAGGGAGAGAGAGAGAGAGACCCCTGGGACAGCTGTAGCCGCGGCAACTGGGTTCTTGCTGCATGAGGAGCTAAGAGGAAAGAGAGGTAAATCTCCCTCTTCAGCTTTGGCAGCTCAAATGTATTGGGGCTAGGGGGAATTCCATTTGAGATCTCCACTAACTTTCATATGGTAGGAGTCTAACAAGTTATCTCTTTGGCCTTCTGGGCAGCAGATGTATTAAACTATTTTCCCATGAAATCTGTCTGGAATGAGTGCCTTTAAAATTTTTTCTAAACATTAAAAAATCTGAGTTTCTAGAATCCCTTTAAAAATTGGAAAATCTGACCACACTGTACCATTATTATACCCTCATGGTCTAAATTGGCTGGATCTGAGCTGGAGCTGTGTGGTTTAGATGGGTATGTGCTCCCCACATGACCATACACATACACTTACCCACACAACTGGTTTCACTTATTTTCTCACCTGTCTGGCTCCGGAGTACTCCTGAGTTTGCAATTCCTGTTTTGCAGACTGGTTGAAGTGATTTTATCTATTCATTTGTCTATTGATCTCCAGGCTCAGATTCCCAGTTGCTTAATGAGCATTTCTATCTCAGTGTCCCCCCACCTCCTGGCTCGACATGTCCAATGCCAAAATCTTTTCCATTCCCTCAGTGCTCAATGATATTTTAAGCATTAATCTATATTATCTCATTTAATTTTCTAAAAAGTAGGTATATGTGTTTTTCTTTTCACAAATGGGGAAACTGAGGGTATAGAGGCAGAATTCAGCTTTAAGATGGTTTGATTTCAAAGTTCATTTTCAGTGTCATTACTGTTTCAGGAGGATAAGGGACTATGCCATGCTTTTTCTCTGTCTTTTTTTTTTTTTTTTTTTTTTGTGGTATGCGGGCCTCCCTCTGCTGCGGCCTCTCCCGTTGCGGAGCACAGGTT
>NC_041231.1:33138410-33145095 GCF_002837175.3 Physeter macrocephalus
GGCCATGGCTCACGGGCCCAGCCGCTCCGCGGCACGTGGGATCCTCCCAGACCGGGGCGCGAACCCGGTTCCCCTGCGTCGGCAGGCGGACGCGCAACCACTGCGCCACCAGGGAAGCCCCTCTCTGTCTTTTTTAAATCTGTTTGCAATGTGCTTAGGAACGTGTAAGCATAATGAAACATGTAATACACTTGGTGACTATGTAACTGCCTCTTCTTATTCTCCGTCTTTCAAGACATACAAAGCATGTCTACATACACTGTTAGGATTGCAATTCACCATTTCCACAAGGCGGGACTCTTAGTCCTGATAGCAATTCGGATTGATCTAGATCAGTGCTATACAAATGAAATACAATGTGAGCCACATATATAATGAAAAAAAACCTGATGGCCACATTAAAAAAGTAAAAGGAAGGAGGTAGAATTAATTTCAATATATATTTTATTTAACCTAATATATCCAACATATTATCATTTCAACATGTAATCAATATTTTTAAATTTTTGAGACATATTTTGTATTCCTTTTTTAGTAGTAAGTCTTCAAAATCCTGTGTATATTTTATACTCCCAGCATATCTCAGTTCAAACTAGTCACATTTCAGTTGCTGAATAGACATGTGTGGCTCATGGCTACCGTAACGGGCAGCAGCCAGGTCTAGGTCATTAGGCTTTACGTACAGAGGGAAAGTCAGGCAGAGGGGTATGGTTCCTGTGGTGGCCAAGGCACAACTCAAACTTTCTAAGTCCCGATTCATACCTCCTCCTGCAACTAATGCTGTGAGCCTTGGGATGTGCAAAGAAAGAGAGTTTTGGAATGAATTATTTATTATTTTTTTATGGATACAGCTGCTCAGTGTTTGGGAAACCAGGGAGTTGGGATAATTTTAGTATTTCTCTCCTGCTCGTAGTGCAATTCTAGGGTTTTAATGGAGGAAGTTAGGATATGATTTCACAGGAAAGTGTTTTATCTCTTGGGGTAGTTCATAGTCCCTTGCCAGCCCGAGGTGAGATCGTAAGTCCAAATCAGTTCACTTCTAGAGGAATTTACCTTTTGCCTACCATCAGAGAGAGTGGGTGAACATACAGAGAGGAGGATGTGTAACATTGTTGGGAATGTGAAAACTTCACTGAAGAAGAAACTAAAGAACATCGCAGTAAAGTGTGCAGTGGGGTCACTAAAGTAGTTTCTGGCAGTGCCAGAATGGACAGCCTGAATGTGGAATGAAAGTAACTTTGGTTGAAGCTCTAGTAACTATGATTTGTAATACCCGGAGATGCAGACTAAAGGCAATCAATTATGTATGACCTGTTATTACTTTGTGAAAAGTGGTCCTGGATTGTTTTATTATTTGATAGTGTTTTTCCAGGAAAAATAAGCTTTCTTTTGCTCCCATTTTTCACTGAGGTAGATGCAGAAAAACTCAGAACTGTTCTAGTGAGCATACATTTCTAGCTAGTCTACCGATCTGAATTTCAGGTTGTGATGATATGGTCATAAAAATTTGCCCTGGGCACATTTTTGGCTGATCTTAGCTGAAAAGCATTTTTTAACGCCACATGATGAGATTTAATGACTCTTGTATTGCAGGTTGGGGTGCTCTGTCAGGAAAATGAAATAATTCCATTTGGATTCTTTTTCTATGCTGGAAGCCCTCTGAGTTTCCCTTATTAAAATGCCAGAAAGTGCTGTTTAAACATATGGTCTGCACTTCAATTGTTCCATAGTCTCCTGTTATTATTTTTATTCTTTATAGAGCACCCAGGTACCTGAGGTATATTTCTCATATAGAAGAGAAGGGACCCTGCCCCCTTGAGCTTTCATGTCATGTAGACTAATTCAGCACAAATGAAAGATAAGGCATGAAGAAGGCATTGGCAATCACTGGAGTGGTTTTGAGAAGCTGGTCATGGCCATAGTTTGACATGCTTCCTGGTTGTCCTGCGACTAAGCTGAACTTTTCTTCATCTGTTCCCTGTGGTTAGTCGCCTTCCCTGTGGCTGACAGCATGAGTGGAGCTGTTTAATACAGAAACGGGGAAGCAACTTTGGGAATTAATAGGCTCCCAAATGGTCCTGAGGTTAGGGTTCTCTCAAATAGAGCAGTCAGGGACTTCCCTGGTGGTGCAATGGTTAAGAATCCGCCTGCTAATGCAGGGGACACGGGTTCAATCCCTGGTCTGGGAAGGCCCACATGCCACGGAGCAGCTAAGCCCGTGAGCCACAACTACTGAAGCCTGTGTGCCTGGAGCCCATGCTCCGCAACGAGAGAAGCCACCGCGATGAGAAGCCCACGCACCACAACGAAGAGTAGTCCCCCTAGCAGCAACTAGAGAAAGCCCACGTGCAGCAACGGAGACCCAATGCAGCCAAAAATAAATAAATAAATAAATTTATTTTGAAAAATAGAGCAGTCAGCATTTGTTTATTTAGCTAACTCTGATCCCCTGAAGTTATATATATATATTTAAAAATTATTGAGGTAAAACACACACACCGTAGAAGTTTATAAAGTATGCTGATCTTAAGTTTACAGTTTGATGTTATTTTTAAATACATATCTATCTCTGTGTAACCACCGTCTAGATCAAGGTAGAGAACCTTTTAAAGCTCCCCAGCAGGCTTTTTTGTTCTCCTTCCAAATGTTTTCCAAATACACTCGCTCAAGAGGTAACTATACTATTTTGATATCAACAACAATTAGTTTCACCTGTTCTTGAACTTCATATAAATGGAATCACACAGCATGTAGCCTCTCCTTTCTAGCTTCTTTCAATGAACATATTTGTAAGATTCATCCATGTTATTGGGAGTGCCAGTTCATTCTTTTTGTTTCTGTGGAGTATTTCATTGCATTAATAGACCACGTTTTATTGATCCATGTTCCTGTTTGTGAGCATTTGGATTGTTTCCAGTTTTTAAAAAATTCTATTTTGGTTCAGATTCTACCACGCTCAGTACTCATGCAGGGACCCTGGAGCACAGAGATGCTCTATGCTGATGGAAACCTCCATCCTATCTCCAATAGGTTTGTATTCTACTCTAAAGGATCTGGGTAATTGCTTAGTCCTTCACCTCATCCTTCCCTCTCTTCTTCCTAATAGTAATACTACTACTACTAACAGCTGTTATTCCCTGAACACGTACCATGTGCCAGGCACTAGTGCTACTCTGTGTTATGAGTAATGTCTCATTTAATTCTCACCAAGACCCTGGGAGGAATTATTATCACAGGTTTTACATGGTGAAATGAAGCCTTTAGTAAGTTAAATGGATTCCCAAGACTACAGGGCACATTAATGGCAGAGCAAGGATTCAAACCTAGGTTTCCTGACCCACACTGTGTTCTTAATCACTGTGCATACTGACAAAGGTAGGATCCTTAGGATCTATAAGGACCTGACACCTTTGAGTGGAACACAATTTTGTCCATTTTCTTCCTCCATGACGAAGAAAGCACCTGTAGATTTTAAAATGTTGGAATCCATCATGCCCCAGCTTTAGGACTTCAGTGGCTCTGCTCGTTGTTGATGCAGAACCCAAAGTCTGCACCATGGCCCCCAGGGCACCCCACAACCCCGGTCTACTTCCACCTCCCACCTGGACCTTATCTCCCCTCCCCCAGCCCTCCCTCAGTGCCCTCTGGCCACACTGAACTTCATCTGCTCTGGAACAGCCAGGCTCGTTCCTGTCATTGGCTCTCCTGTTTTGCCATTCTCTCTGCCCAGAACACTCTTCTGGCTCCTTCTTGTCAGTCAGCTCTCAGCTCAAATGTCACCTTCCTAGAGAGTCTTTTCCTGACCAACCATGACGAAGGACCTGTCTCTCTGTCACATTGCCTTACTTGATTTCCTTCCTAACACTTACTACACCCAGACTTATTTTAATGGATTATGTACATGTCTGTTTTATCTAACCTCGGACCTCAGGTCCTAGGAAAGTGTCTGACACTGTTTTCCACAAATACTGACTGAACGAGTGAAGGAATGAGTAAGTGGGCATTTCCAAGATTCCTGGGGCTCTATGAGATATTTTCTTGTGTATTTTATAAAGGGAGAAAATCTTAATTGAAAAATGTGACTTTATAGGCTGAGGGGTCCAATCTGCCTGAGATAAAATGGTGAGGGGAGGGGAGCTATGCACATTATTAATTTTATGTGTGCAAACATGCTCACAATCGCAGAAATTGACTTCTGGAAATAAAGCAATTTTCCAAATGTCAAAACTAACCAGGCGGTCCTGGAAAGTGGTTCTTTTCTTGTTGTCATTGTTTATTGTTTTGTTTCTTTTTTTTAATTGCTCTTTGTGAAATACTAGAATGGGGAAACCATCTCATATGTCCAACCTGGAGCATAGCATAGCATGTGAAACAAATCATACAAATTAACACATACTTTTATACTGGAGTTTAAAAATAAGAAATGTTACAAGAATAGCAAAAGTAGATGCTCTCTCATCACCACCACCTCATTCTAATATGACATACCTTGGAATCATTAATGATCCTTTGTTCTGCTTAATGCATGGGGTCAATGTGAAGACCTTTAGTAACAAGCTGCTCCTTATCTTCTGCTGCTGCTTTGCCATTTGGAAGGCTGCAGGCCAGTTCCTGTAAATTACAGTCGCCATTCTCCTAGCTATTGCTGAATTGGTAGAACGTTTTTAATTTAAACGTCTTCGGTTTGTGGATATAGATTAAAATTCCTAGGCCCCAAGCAAACTTTGTCAACGGGACTTGCAGCCCATTGCTCCTAAAATATTGTATGCCAGGCCCTAGGGCATGCACAAGAGGTGTGTGTGTGTGTGATGGACAGCGCTGGGATTTTCATGCCCTGTGGAGGAAAGAAAAGCCATGTTAGGAGAATTGCATCCATGTGGTTGGGCTAGAAGGGGTTAAAGACTGGGTGTCTCTGCTAGCCTAGGCAGAATGTCTTATTACCTCACATCAAATCGCATCCCTTACCTCTGATTCAAGTCTGCACTTTCATCTCTTCCTCCCGCCTTAGGCTTTTATTGAAGCTTCCACCTCTAGGCAGTGCACAAATGCAAACTTCTGTTTGCTGTCTCTGAGTGATGATATTAATTCCAATGCCCAGCAATAATGCATTGCTTATTAAACACTGTAGCAATAACCATTAGATCGTAATTCAAAGGGAAACTAAAAAGGGTGGAAAAACACCCTTTTCCCCCTCAGCAAAAATGGCCAGAATTAAACAAAAGCAGAACTTCTCTGCATAACAGTGGGGAGGGGTTAAGAGTCTCTATTGCTGACATGCTGTGTGATCTATGCAGAATTATTTAACTTCTCTAAGCTTCAGGTGACACATCTATAAACTGAGAATAACTGTACCTACCTTCTAGAGTTGTCACAAAGGTTAAATGAGAAATATATGTAGAACCCTCAGCATATGAGACACTCGTCTCATATGTAGTAAGAGCTTGATTAAAGGTCATCAGAATAAGACCTCTTAGTAAGAACTGTGTTGTCATCTACATGTGGCATGCAGTCTGTGCACTATGCAACAAACCCAGTAGAGACACCTTAAAATACAGATGCTGCCTTCCAGTACTGCTGGGCGGGGGTTTGGGGGGACGGTATATAAACCAAGGACTTGTCTCTACCTTATCACCAGATTATCTTAAATCCCTTAAAAAAAAGTCATGTGCATTTGAAAAAAACTTTCATCAGGTATCTTTTAGAATCAGGATTATATACTAAACAATGCATTGATTTAAGATTCTTGAGGTTCTCAGTATACTCAGTTTCATAAAGAGCCCCTCCTTTCTAGAAAGTCATCTTGAACCAGGAGACTTAAAATGCAAAATTCTGAGGGATTGGGCTCAAACAAATGTGTCAACTCTCCCCAACCACCTTGTCCGGGCTGAACATTATTGAACAACCCTTGATGGTCCCAGCCCATCCCCACTATTCCTCCTTCTTGTATGTTGATCACTTGCTGGAAGATTCTTTCCCCTCTTTGTTGCCAGTCAGCTAACACTCATCCTTAGGATCTCAAATGTAATATCATTTCTCCTGGAGAGCCTTTTGGTCTCCCACGTCTGTTCCATGCTTGGGTCTATGCTTGAATTGCCCTGGAATGCCTCCATTTTATTTTGTCCTACTTAATTATTCATGATTATTTCTTTAATGTCTGTCCTCCCCACTAGATTGTTAGCTCCATCTGGATAGGGATTCTTCTGTTTAACACTGTATTACACAGTCCTTGGCACACGTTAGGTGCTCTGTCTGACAAGTTTGGTGAGTAAAACTTACTCTTTACGAGAATTTTTTCTTTCATGTTGCACATAAATGGTTAACAAACTAGATTACATTCTTCTCTTATATTGTAACAGTTCTTATCCACTATATTTATTTATTTATTTATTTATTCTTTGATTTTTTATTGGAGTATAGTTGATTTACAATGTTGTGTTAGTTTCAGGTGTACAGCAAAGTGACTCAGTTATACATACACATATATCTACTCTTTTATTTATTAAAATTTTTTAAAATATATATATATATTTTTTAAATATTTATTTATTTATTTATTTAGGCTGCGCTGGGTCTTAGTTTCGGCATGTGGACTCTTTTTTTTTTTTAACATCTTTATTGGAGTATAATTGCTTTACAATGGTGTGTTAGTTTCTGCTTTATAACAAAGTGAATCAGTTATACATAT
>NC_041231.1:33145156-33163199 GCF_002837175.3 Physeter macrocephalus
TTCATGACCTTTTTTTTTTTTTTTTTTTTTCTTAGATTCCATATATATGTGTTAGCATACGGTATTTGTTTTTTTTTCTTTCTGACTTACAGACTGTTAGTTGCAGCATGCAGGGGTCTAGTTCCCCGACCAGGGATCAAACCCTGACCCCCTGCATTGGGAGTGTGGAGTCTCACCCACTTCATCCACTATATTTAAAGTTTGCTTTTTGTACCATTGAGATGATTGTGTGCTGCTTTTATAGGTTACAATTTAATAGCATTTCAAGCAGCAGCTTTTGATTTTTAAAGAAGTCACTATTTAATACATTGGTATGATATAGTACAAGGTGACATTCCCTGTCTCTCGAAGATGCCCTAAGTCTTCAAAGCACATCACACAATTTCATAAATGGTAAAGATATTGATTTTAAAATCCTGATGGAAAAGCAGGCAGAGCCTAATGTTTGAATCTGAGTTACAATCAGATATAGTAAATCACTGAGAACAAAGGACAGATAACTCAATACCTAGATCAGGAGGCTGAAAGAGAACTTGAAGGACCCCATTTCAATCCTCTTGTCTCATTGAAGAATCAGACCTCCTGGAAAACCTTTGGTCCTTGTCTAATTGTTTCTAAGCTAAACTGTGGACATATTGCTATGGCTCTATAAAATGATTTTAACTTTATGTCCTTGTTTAGGATTGTGCAGTAGCTATGAGCTGCCTGCTATATCATGTTTAAGTTCTGCCTACTTCTCAAGGCAATTTGACCTCAGGCCCTATCCCAACTTGGCTAACTTATTCCCTACTACTCACATATGGTCTGGCCTCTCTGTCATTGTACTATAAATGCAATGTGAGGTATGTCACTTAGTTTCATGCTGGAAACAAAATGAGAAGACCCAGTCCCTACTTTCAAGGAGCTTATGGTCTGCTGAGTGAACCAGGTAATGTAGGCTTATTGAATAGATGCTATATGCAAAGCACTATCAGAGATATAAAAATGAACAAGACCTCTAAGAACTAATGAGTAAGTGTCTATAGGGAATATAGAACATTTCCAGGTTCATAGCACTTGTAGAATAAATGTTGGCTGCTGTTCCTATGATGCTGATGAGATATCTGGCTTTAATATTTGAGTGTGTGGTAAAGCCATCTTTGAGAACCAGAGCCCATGAGGTGGAGCTCAGGATGAGTCTGGATACACAGTTTTGGTTAGAGAAAAATTCAAAATATTTGGGACATCAGACTGGCAATATCCAGCAGTCAGCAATTGAGGAATGTGAGATTCAGGAGCATAATTAGGTAGAAAGAGTTATGTTGAATAGTAAGGAATCCAGACGATTTTATCAGCCAGTCTCTTTCCATTTCAGGGCATTAGGTACACAATTTTTTTCTGTTAATATTTCAGTCTGCTTGCCTATCCCTCAAATTTAACTGAAAGATGTATATTCCAGTATTCAGAAAGGAGGATGTAAATAAAATTAAATTAATTTTTTAAAAAAGGCCACAATTCAAACCGGCCTTCAGAATACCCTGAATCTAGTGGGATAGAGCAGGGGCAGACAGACTAAAGAAGAACTAAAAGACAAGGCTGGCTTTTATCGTGATGGTCATTCAGTGGTTCTTAAAATGCGGGCCATGGACCATCAGGATCAGTATCCCCTGGTGGGGTAGGCAAAGTAATGGCCCAACATGCACATCCTAATTCCTGGAGTGACTTTCAAGTGTGATTAAGGATTACAGTTGTCTTACCAGTTATATTTGTCACATGGTTTCCCTTGTGACCACAGGCAATGGGGCATTATGATTGACAACACCACCAGGAACACAGGAAACTTTGGGGAGTTCCTCAATGCAAAGAGAATAATATTACCAGAAGGAAGATGATATCGTTTGCTGGAGGGACAAAACAAAACTATCTGCTATGAGTTTATGACTTTACTGGTCACTCAGAGAAGGAAAGGCATTCTTATATGAAGGAGGAATTTGTGCCAGGGCCCAGCAGTAGCAAAATACAGAATATATTCAGGAAATGGCAGAAAAGGATTATAGCCCCAGTGTGGCATGAGAGGGTGGGGGTGGGGGGACACGTGGTGGGAGATGAGCTTGGAGGCCCTCACCTGCCATATTAGTGAGCTTGGATTATATTCTGTGGTGATAGGGGCCACATACAGTGTTTTCTGAGCAGGGGGTAAAATGATGAACATGGGCTTTAGAAAGCAAAGTTTGGGTTCTCACCATTGCTTGAACATCAGGTCTACTTCTCAGTAGTACTAGTTTTTACCATCATATGTGCATGTTGAATGCTGATTATGTGTCACTCTAGTGATTCTCCATGCATAGATTTTGTTCAGAGATGGTTTTCCCACTGTGGGAAACTTTGTCTTTCAAACTCTTAGGTCACCCACAGTAAGGAATACATTTACACACACACACACACACACACACACACACACACGTGCAGGTACACACAGCTTCATGACACACACACACACACACACACACACACACGTGCAGGTACACACAGCTTCATGAAAGTATACCCACTCTGTGAGATATTTTCTACTATTTTCTATTCAATTCTATTTTAGTTTTTAAAAAAATTCTGGTCACAATTCCCTAAATTGATTTCTTGACCACTATTGGGTTATATCATGCAGTTTAGAGCATACTACTTTAAAGGAAAGAGGCAGTATCTTATTCTTTTTTATATCTTATTTATTTATTTATTTTTGTGTGATTAAAGCTTTACCAGGGATCAGGCAGGGACCATGTTAGGGAGCAGGGCCTGAATACCAGGCCAATACCAGTCTTCAGAGCAGTGCTGGGGAGGTCAGGGCTAAGCTGTGCAGGCCAGGGGTCCAGCTGGGCTCCTCAAAGCGGAAACAACCACTGAAGAGAAGGACAGTGTGGTTGGTTTTAGTGTGGGAAGGATAACACGGGGTTGAGGGAGGAACTTTGCTGAAGAAAAGTGGGGAACTAAAGCTTTAAAGGGCCTGGATGACAATGGGTTTGGGAGGGAGAAAAGGGGACCAGAAATGCATTTGGGTAACTATTAGTTCTTAGCACACTTCTCTGCATAGAATAGAGCCCCAGTAAGGCTTAAATGTCACATCCATGAGGTTTTAGCTCTAGAGCTTCAGACATTCTTGATGCCATATGATAATATATTTTCTTTGCGAAGTATTGGACAACAGATTATTAAGGTGTATATACAAAGCTCTGAACATTTGGGTAGGTATGTTTGGTGGGTGGGAGACGAATGAAGGGTCAGTAGAAATAATGACACATGTTTCCTATAATAAATGTCAAAGCTTAAGAACAACAGCATTGACAGATCGACTTGTAATTACACCACAATGAAGATCAGAACTGCTTTATATGAAATAAACTCCTTTCCATGAATAAGGTATGGATCACTATGTGATGCCAAATCTGTAAAACTGGTGTCCGATGCAGAATGATGAGAGCTACTATGCAAGGGTGTACACAGAGTTTGATTTCTCGAATGGTATTCTCTTTTCCCAAAATATCAAAGAGAGCCACATACACTGACTTCTGAGCTATAAGGCTGGGTGAGATGGAAGATGCTGTGGAAAAACTTCCCTTTTGTGGCATTTTCCACTTACTGAAATTTATCATTTTCATTAGGTTGAAAGTATTTTTTGTCCAGATCTGAATTTTAAAAAACATATTGTATTATCCTTATTTGCATTACTGTCATGTGCTTCTTAGTGTCTGCCTTCTGTCTGCCAATTTATGTTAAAGAAATAAAATACAGAATAGTCCTTGAGAACCACAGTATATATCCTCTTATAGTTAAATTAATAAAATAATTCTTTGATTCTCAGTCATTGGGTTGCAGTATATGTGTATTAGGTTTTTATACATAGCCAGGAGTCAGAAAATCTAGGTTTTCATCCCTGCTCTGACTGTGTGTGACTGTATCCATACCAGGTACTTTCTTTAAGTCTCTGTTGCCCAGCTGCAGAATAGAGGTGAATTTTACCCTCCCCACTGAATGTTTCAAATTTGTAGAGATCAAATTAGTTAATGTATAGGAAAGAACTTTTTTATTGCAATGTTCTCTCCTGGAGATGTGTCAAGTCTTACTGGATAGTGTCGCTGTTAACAGCCCTGTGTTGAGAAAGATTCTGAGGCTGGCTGGGCTCAACTAGAAAAAGTACTGTTGAACATTTGGAGATGTTTGCCGTGAGTGCACGCTTTGGGAGTGCTGAGCCTATGGGTCATGTGCTTGCCATTCTTGAGCAATACATTTAGATGGCATCACCTTCTAATCCATCTGTGCTAGCCTTAGGTTAGGCCCTACTCCAGATCTGTACGCTTGCTATGTGCTGCTCTCGTGGTTATTGAGCCGGGTCACTACTGCTGCCTCTAGTGGCTGAAGGCTATTGCAGTGACTTCTCCCAGCCCCTCCCATCAGTACTCACCCCGCCTCACCTACAGCCCCCCACCCACACCGCTATTGCCGAGGCTGAGATGCACTAGACTGGCTCACCACCCTCCTATGGCCATGGGGTGGAAAACATTTGTCTCCCTTCTTCTGCCTGATCAACTGTCCTGAGAAGATCCCACAATCAGTTGTGCTTGAGAACAAGACTCAGAGAGGTACCCTGGGATCTGCTTTTCCTCTTTCCCTACCTCATTTCCCTCTTGCTTCCATGGGATGGCATGCTCTAATAAATTAGGCGCACATAGCATTTGGCTCAGGCAGTGCTTTTCTGTGGAATTTGGGATAACGTGACATCTAAATATACACAACAGTGTGTATACTGTATATACAAATAGCCATACACACAGACACACACACACCTATGTATACAGAGATGGAGAGAGAAGGTGAATTGGGTTGAGTCAGAAGGAGCATTTAGAGTTGGGTTTGCTAAGCATCTGCCTGAGGGAAAGGGAGGCCTTGAAGAAATTTCTGTGTATATTAAGGGTAGTGGAGTAGGCTGGGCCATGAAGAGGCCAGTGATGGTGTCTGTTCTGTAGCCTAGCACCAGAGAGTTGGTCTGAGCCTCAGGAATAGAGAGGACTGGGTCCCACAAGGCCTTGTTGGCCAGGGCGGAGAGCTTAGATTTGATCGTGAGTGTAACAGGAAAGCACTGAAGGGTTTTAAGCCCGGGAAGATACAGTCCGTTTAATTGATTTAGAAAGTCTCTCTTGCCCCTGTGTTCAGAATGGATTAAAAGAACAAGGATGGAAAGAGGATATTAGAAGGCTGTGGAAATGTGGTTAATATTCAGAATGTCTGCTGAGATGGAGAAAAAGGCGGCGGGGGGGCTCAAGAGATATTTTGTAGGGCAAAGGTCTTTTCTATGGATTAGCGATGAGGGGTAAGAGAAAGGGCCTAATCGGAGATGTTTCCTTGGGGTGTGAGCAAACCTTTATTAGGCCTGGTGATAGAGGGTGACAGCATTGTCCTTCTCCCAAAGGGCATTATCTGCATTTCTCCATGGAATACCTCAATGTGGCTTTAGTGCGGGGAGCACTGAAGCAGCCACGGCTGCTGCTGCCTTGAGAGTTTGCCACTTGCAGAACACTTGGTCTTGGCTCCTGGGTTAAGGAAGCAGCCTTTTCCTGGAGGATGCTGGAGACAGAGTTCATGGCTAGGTGCCATCCTCAAGCGGAGACCTCAGTAGAGAGGCAGAGCAGGGTACCACGGGAGGGTCTTTGAGAGCTCGCAGGGAATTGCTGAAATGGCCAGTGAATGTGTGATACTAACATGGCCTCATTTGTAGCTAAATCAGTATTTATAATATACTTACAGCTATGGCCACTTTTGGCTATTGGCAACTGCTCAGAAAGGTTGAAATTCAGAATTAAGAGACATCATAAAGTTAGTTTAAATGCTAGGCAGCCAGGATGCTGCAGTTTATATTGAGGTACACACCTTCAATCACCCGCCCCCACCGCATCATACTGAATTCATCTAGAGGAGAGAGAAGTGTCCAGCATAAATGTCCCTGTTCTTCCATCTTTTCCTGGGATGGATCCAACAAATGAGAGGGCGTGGTCTGAGACTTACTGGGGATATATCTCTGGGACTGTCATCCGGGAGTTATGAGTAGGCAGAGAGGCGATTTTCATTTTCTGCAATAACTTCCCACAGTAAGTAGGTGGGAGGGTACAGTGATTGATGAGCTAAATTAGGTGGAAAGTGGCTCAAATCAGATTCTAGGTGATTGCTCCTGCCTCTCGACTCACTGCACTTATTTTTGATTCTACTCATTTAGCAAATGATTATGGTCTGTCTTGTGACATTTCTTATATCGTTGCTTCATTCTTTACCTTTTCCACGTTATTCTTTCTGCTTTCTTCAGCTAGATCAGTTACTGCTTAGAGACAGAAATGGGGTTTTGTTTATTGTTCTGGCTTTCTCACACCTTCCGCAGAGTAAATGCACAGTGATTGCATGGTGTTTGACTGATAGTTCCTGCTCCAGATGGGATGTTTCCTAACAAGTTTGCTGAATTTATCTTGTCTTAGAAAAGTAGACAGTAAGGGTAAGGGCCATACTAAGTATGTTTTAGTTTAAAATATGCAGCCTGTTACTAAATGAATTTGAGATAACTTTGTTCTGGCCAGCATAGCCCAACCATAGAAATGGTTTAGTTTTTTGTAGCAGTGAAACTCTGTTTCTGTAAATAGGATATAAGGTGGAGTCATATGAAATTGCCAGTATTCGAGCTACAAATATGGCAGTATCATACAGATCAATCTAATAAGACAGATGAGCCAGGAATAATTCATTCCTCTGATTCAGTCTGGGATGGAAATGAGCTAACGGGAAGCAGGCCCCACTTCTGCTGTAACAGCTTGGGGGACAGAGGCCACTGGGGCAGAGGAAGTGATGTCAGGGGCATCCCTGAACGATCATTGATTTTTCTCATGAATTGGGACTTCTGTAGTTGACATGTGCTTCCTGTTCTAATGGTGCCCAAGACCCTTTAGTGTCACCTAAACAGAAGTCATGACGGGGCCCAGAAGGGTCAAGGAGATATACGTAGGAGTTATAACACCCATCGACTGCCAGCCCCATCCTCCTTGGAGATGCCAGAGGTAGTCAGGGGAGGCAGGATGTGGCAGCTGATATCACAATTTCACAGTTTTCTTCTATTTCCTTCCTTGTTTTTAGTATATTCATTAGAATAGCCCCATCTCCTTTCCTCTCTTTATTAAACCCTGAGTTTTGAGTGCTGGGATCAGTCTGCGGATGTGGGAGGGTTAGGGAAGGTTTACATTAGCTGTTTCCCCTCAATTCCTCTGGTTAACTGAGAGGAATCTTTTAGATTCACCTAGAGGAACTCAGATTCACCACTGGACAGCATGGGTAGGAGGGGCGCCTTTGCCTTATTTACTGTGGGAGCAAAGGGGAGCCTGACTTTATATCAGAGAAGAGAGACTAGAAGGGGCAGCTTGAGAACAAGGAGGATCTGTCATTGGAAATAGCCAAAGTCCAGAAGAGCAAGTCTAGGAACTTAATTAATTGAGGGAAAGAAAATTATCAAGTGTATTTTTACCATTAGACAGAGCAAGAAATATTTAGAACCACGTCTGCCCTGGATTCCGTCATTACTAAAAGCATGACCAGAGAGTAGCTTTTTAGAGTCAAGATAAGTATTGGAAATGGGGAGAAATGCTTGACTTAATGTGCTTAGAACTCTATGCAACCTATAGTTATGTATCTAAGACAGAGACAAAGCCATAGTATTAGGAAAAGTTAAGGTGTATTCAAACATTGTAACACACCCCCAGCCCCTTGTTATTGCGTGTGGATGGAATTACGGTGCTTTAAACTCTTTATTCATTGATTCCATGAATGAACTTTCCAGAGTGTGCACATGATATCATTTTTTCTTTGTAGCAGCCCTAAGAGTTAGAAAGATAGCATGCCCTATTTATAGATGGAGAAACGAACCTCAGAGGGGTTAAAAAAAAACTCACCTACAACACACGGTGCAAATCAGTTTTGCAGAGATGGAATTTCAACCCAAATTTATCTGACTCCAGAGCCAGTACTTTTTCTACTATGCCATGCTTTCTGCCTCTCTACTGGAGGTGTCTTTAAAAAGGAAATGGAGTCAGGTGAAATTTCTTTAAGATAAAGGCTAAGAGTATGCCAGTGTACCAGACCCAAAGAGCAGCAGTGGGGCATGACATGGGATGCCAGCTTGCGTTTCTTCTAAGAGCAAAATTACAGAATCTGAGGCCCCACTCCACTCTCAGAATCAGAATATTAACAAGATCCTCATGGAGTGCAGAATCTAAGGCCCCATTCCAGAATCAGAATCTACATTAAAAGAAAAACCCAGGTGAAAATGTAAAATAGATAGCTAGTGGGAAGCAGTGGCAAGTGGGAAGCAGCTGCATAGCCCAGGAAGATCAGCTCGGTGCTTTGTGACCACCTAGAGGGGTGGGATAGGGAGGGTGGGAGGGAGGGAGACTCAAGAGGGAGGAGATATGGGGATAAATGTATAGAGATGTTAAAAAAAAAAAAAAAAAAAGAACCCCTCAGGTGATTTGCAGGCATGTTAAAGTTCAAGAAGCACTGCCCTAGCCCTCCCAAAGCTGCTTATCTCCACTTGCTCCATCTCAGGTCCTTGAAGGACCTGACTCAGGGAAGGAACATGTCTGGTTACTGCCGCTGGTATCAACTGCCAGGACAAATTACAAACTTTGGGGGTCACACTTTTGTTTCCTCTTCCTTAACATCCTCCGTTCTCTTTCTAGGCTTTTTCACTTGCCCATATATCAATGAATTAAGGAGAGAATGAAAGAAAGAGATAAGATTAAGGAATAGGAATTTCTGACCAAGTTTTCCTATGCAAGCTTTATGCTTCCTTCCCAAATTGTGCTAAGCCACGTGGCTAACCATGTCTCCATTAATGGAGGATACCAGCATCCCCGACTGTTCAGCATACCCTTTTGGAATTATTACAGCACCTTCAGTTATTTGGAGGTTGTGAACTTTTGGTGTCTTATTCAATCCAGAAAACAGCTGTACAGGTTTTATTTCTATTTCACACACAGCCATACACTCAAGCATCTTAAGGGTGGCTGAGCATAAGTATGACAAATTTCAACCTTTAAGGACAAATTTGAGAAAACTCCCATTGACTGAACCCCAGAGCTTAGAGTGGCCCATTTTGGTCATAATGCTGAACCAGCCACACTACAACACTGGCTACTTTTTGCCACACGGTTTTACTCTCCGTGCTGAGGATTATGGCATTTGCTTCTGCTTTCAGCATCAGTGGGAAACGGCTTCCATGATTTTTTTCTCTCTCATTTTGTTTCTGTGTGTGATTATGGGTGATCTGTGAAGCAGAAAGAAGACAAAGAAATTCGTAAGCTGGATCTACCCTGTGGTCTCAATAGAAATTTAGTCAATGTGACGTGGGAGTCGACAGGAAACCCATCACCCATCATCAGTCTGTCATGCTGACGATGAGCACCATGCCTAGTTTCTGCAGGGTGTACTTTCAAACATGCCAACATGTAAATTCTTAGGCAGGAGTTAATAAAGGAAATCATTTTAATAGGAGTCCCGATTACTTTTTTTTGAATGGAAAAAAAGACATTCAGGGCACTGGAATTTTCAGTGAATAATGGGTCTGAAAAGGAAACATTCCTTCCCACTTCCTGCCTCCAAGGTAAAAGGAAATATAGGGGAGAGGAGTCATTATGAGGTTAGAGCTTTAAGAAAGTCTGGGTAGCCAAATGATATTATACACACTGGTGTGGAATGAGGAGTGTTTTGTTTTACATGTCACTTTTTTCATTCAGTAAGTCATTGTCTTCCTTTAGGTTCATTAAGAATACATTTTCTTTACAGAAAGAGTAATCAAACAGTAGTTGATACCGAAAGGTAAAACAAAACAAATAATGGGACTACCTCCTTGTTACATTAGACTATTAGCCCATGACATTCTGTTTCACTGACTTTTGTAGAGACATGCGTTTTTTTTTTTTTTTTTAAAGGAAAAGTTTAGTGTCTTTGGATTCACTTTGAGATGGTGAGCTTGCGTTGAGTTTTTTCAAAATATGATCAGAGGGAGATCATTCTGAATGTAACATCTCACTTCAAGTGCTTTATGAAAATATTTGGTGAAGTTAATGAACAGTATAAGAGATTCCACTGTGAGAGCTGATTTGATTTCATTTCGGAAAAGTCTTACTCTGAAATTAGTGTTGGTAATATAATAATAATAATATAATAATAATAATGTCTGATTCTTTTAGCCTAAGATGTATAATTTCTTCCATTTGTGCCAAATCATATGCTTTGTATCTAGTTTTAAGTTACTGGTATGTTGTGGAAACAATTTAGTGATTTGTGATCAGCATTTATTTTTAGTGAAGTGAAACAGAATGGAATAGAATAGAATATTTGAGATTTTATTTAATGTGGTCAGGGTATAAGAGTTCTTTATTTTTATGTATTGATATATGTATACATGTCATCTATCAATCTATCTATCTATTTAAAAACTCAAAAAAAGTTTAAAAACAACTGCCTTCGTGAATTTGGGCATGGTTATAATGGTATCAGCCATGGTTGGCCCACTGAAAATTCTTCTTTAAATAACGAACAAACTTGTCATTTTTCTTTTGACTTCTCATTTATTTTGGGGTTTTCAAATGGTTATGCTTCTCTTACGATCTTTCTCTTTTTAGCCTCTTCCTTCTGGAGACAGTGATTGGTTACAAATGAGGGAAATAAAACTGCACTTAGAAGTTCAGCATAGATTAGCAATGCATAATTTTAAGGAAGGGAGTATTTCATCTTTTTTTAAAATTAATAATTCTGACATGTGCCTTCCCTCATGCCTTTTCAGTTACCATGACTCACCTTAATGTCACCTTAATATCACAGTTTGACATTAGATGCCTCCCTAGAGAGGAAGAGAATCATTCAGAAACTAGGTGCATAAAGGTTATTAAATTAATATTTAAAATTCTGGTTTTGCAGATTTTATTTTATTTGTAATTAAATGCCATGAGTACAAATGTGTGATCTCCAGTACGTGCACATGCTTGAATCTGTGTCCACTTAAAGGACAATAAGATTACTGGAGGAATTCTTATTTTACTTTTAGGCTTTCTCCTAGGAATATTATTTATGGCTACCACCAACCCATTGTATAAAGTCAGAGCTGAAGATATCATTTTAAAAACATAAAACACATGAATGTTTCCCCTAATTAGAACTTTTTATAACTTGTTCCAATCCCCAAATAACTAGCATCTATGAGGAACAGGATAAAATGCCAACAGTAATCCATTCTTGGAGTCTGAAGAACTGAGCTACATTATTTGATGTTATTGATAAATGTTCCTGTCTCATGTCTTGGGTATAATGTAAATGGATATGGGAAATGAAAACATTATCAGTGGACTGGAATACATTTTACCTCATACCCGAGAAGTGTTCCTAATGCTGCTACATCATTTCATTTAGCAGCTAGAGTTTTGTCTTAAACCTGAGGGTTAATCACTCTTGTCAACAGACTTGGTTGCTGCTATGTACTTTTTGGATGTAGCTATGTTAGTAAGGACTGCTGGTTGCTGGTCTGAAACCCAGTCTTACTAACCTAGCTTAAGCAATAAGGGGCATTTACTGACTCCTGTAACTGAGAAGTCCTAGGTAGTTTTGGCGGCACTCATAAGCGGGCCTTCTTTATGTGGTGATCACCACACTGGACCTTCCATTCTACCAGTTTAGCTGTCCCAGCAGAGTTACTCTTTCCAGTAGTTTTTATAAATCCAAGTACTGTGTCTCATCAGAATAACTGGGATCACATGCTTATTGCTGTACCAATAACTGTGGTCAATGGAACAGAACAGTGATTGGCCAGGCCTGGGTCACATTCCTATATCTATTCCAAGGATTGGAGGGGGAGCAGGCTCTCCAAAGGGAAAAAAAAAAAATGGGCCACTATTACAAAGGCAAGGTTTTATGTAGATGCTGGGCAAGAAAAACAGAAGATGCTACTACAGAGGTCTTATTTTGACTGTTTAAAAAGCTTAAACGTCTTTAATTAAAAACACAAACAAAACAGTGATATTATCTTTTATCTCCTCATTAAGTTAGTTATCCATTGAAAAAATATGTGTTGAGCCAGGCATAGACAGTCCCTTCAACTTCTCTGAGCATATGAATTGTGTGCATGATTTTGACCAAGTGTCTGTAATATTTTATTAGATGATTTTCATCCCTCTGGGTAATAAACAGGTGATTTGACTTAGCAGAGTACAGGTGCTATTTTTACTACTTAGTGCTCTCTGGAGGGCTTCCAAATAATAATAGCACCTTTAAAAGCTTTGGATTCCCCAAGGAGCAATAAAATTGTGCTGAGTATTGTCTGTGATAAATAGCACATCTCGCTTCTCTTCCATATTCCTACTTGAGAAACCTCCAGATTTCCTGACATTAGCTCAGGTTTGATTGCCTAGTGAAGGTCAATACTTTATTGCTTTCTATTTCTACATGTTTCTTTGTGTTTATATTGGAATAATGAGAATGTGATAGGCTTTTAAAAATATTAAAAATCAGGGAAAGTAAAAGCATAAAGACATCAATAAGGAATAGAACTTAAAATTTTGTTTTCTAAAGGGAAATAATTTAATTTTTTTCCTGATCAGTGGAGTTCAAGGCTTAAGGAACCAAAATCTCAGAGGAAAGGAAGCACAGAGAAGTGAAGTCAAAATGCTGCATGGAATTTTCCCTTGAGGCCTTGTTGTGTACTTCTAGGGTGAGACAAAAAAAAAAAAATTGTTGAAAACACCTGATAAGAGATTAAAAGGTAAATATGCAGACATTTTAGCAGTCTCATAGAGCTTCTGAGGAGGTTAGGACCATGATAAACACTCAAGGCTTTTAATTGGGTCTCCTGAATAACTACATCCTAGGATAAAAGCAAACTGGAAATATACCACCCTCAGTTGAATCAAGATGATCTGCCTGCCAGAAGAAGCTCAAATCATCTTTGGAGGAAGGTAACGTTGTTCAAACTTGTATAATTTTCCATAAACAATGTATCTGTCATTTACTAAAAAATTAGTAGGCATGTCAGGAAATAGGAGCAAATGACCAAAAATCAAGAAAGATAAATTAGCCCAAAGTGATAGATTCAGAAGTGATTCAGATGTTGGAGTTATCAGACACAGACTTCCAAATAACTGATTAATATGTTTAAGAAGAGAATTTCACTAGAGATCTGAAATCTATAAAAGGAATCACATGGACAACTTCAAACTTAAAATTATACTAACTGAAATTAAGAACCCAGTAGATGGTTTTAAAAACATATTAGATACATCAGAAGAGAGGATTAGTGACTTAAAAGAGGTCGGTAGAAAATACCCAGATTAAAACAGAGAGTGGAAAAAAGAATGCAAAAATAAAGAAAATTCCATAAGAGACATATTGGATAGTGTAAAGGTCTGGGCCTGGTCATTGGACACCAGAAGGAGATTAGAGAGAAAATAGCAGCAGAAGCAGTATTTGAAGAGATACTGATCAAGAATTTTGCAAAATTGATGAACAATATCAAGCCAGAAATTTAAGAAACTCTATAAGCAAAGAAAATCAAATTAAAAAATACATATATTGTAGTACAACTACTGAAAAACCAAAGACAAAAAGAAAATCTTAAAAATATCTAAAGGAAAAAAGATACGGTTTCAAAGGAATACCAGTTAGACTTATAACTAATTTTTAAACAGAAACAGTGGAAGCTAAAGAAAAATAGTATGACATATTTAAAGAGCCAAAGAAATTGTCAGTCTAGAATTCTATATGCAGTGAGCATATCCTTCAAAAAAGATGTTTTTAGAAAAATTAAAATGAGAATTAATTACCAGCTTCTCTACAATGAAACTGTCAAAGGGAGCTCTGCAACCAGAAGATAAATGGTCTCAGGTGAAATCATGGAAGTGCAGGAAGGCACATAAAGCACCAAAAAGGATAAATATACAAGTAAATATAAATGCATATAGGCTGTTTGAAACAATCCAAACAATGTCTAGCAGAGTTTAACTCCCTGTAACCAAAGATGGGACAATTTAAGCCTCCATTGGAATAGGAACTGCAATGATTGGAATTAAATACTTTAAATCCATAGGTTCATAATCTTAATAATAACAATTGGTTACCATAGAAAGGTGGTTTATTTATTATTTTAAAATATAGTATAAACATTTAAAGAATTGAACATTTATTCTGCATTTCTCATACTACTGAGTAAGTTAATATAGATGGGGAGAATTTTCTCTTGATAATAGTATTCCAGCTAATAAATGAAAAAATAACAATTAGAATATTCTTATTTTTAAATTCTAATGAATTAATGGATCCAGGCATTGAATATTAATGACTAGGAATATTACAGAATACAGCCAGACATGGTGTGCCTGCTGAGAGAGAAATACATACCATCAGCCATGAGGTAGTCTTGCCACGAACAAAACAACAAAAAATGAACCTGAGTCTGACTAGGCCTCTAGATCTAACTACCAACAAATAGAATTTACAGATAGGGGACATTTTGTTTAATATAATACCATACCAAAAAATCAGATAATGGAAAACCTTAGTTCAAAGAATCCAGTTTCTCTAATGAATAAGTAGCAAGGGAAAAAAAGATTTAGGGAGATTGGTAGGTAAAATAAACATTAAAAAACATATCAACCAATTACAGTGTACGGAACTTATTTGGATCTTGATTTTAGAATACTTGTAAAAATAGCTATGACATTTGGATATCTGAATATTTACAGAATATTTGATGGCATTCTGGCATTATTGTTAAATTTTTTAATGTTTGATAATATTATGGTTATGTTTTTAAAAACTGCTTATCTTTTAGAGATACATCCTAAACAGTAAGTGACAAAAAATAGTTACAAGAGATATGATATGATGTTTGGAATTTTCTTTAAAATAATATGGTTGAGGGAGACGTGGGTGGGAATAGAGATGGAACAAGACTGGTCATGAGCTAATGATCATTAAACAAACTGTTGGATATAGGGGTTTCATTGCATTTTTAATTCATTTTTTTATATGTTGGAATTCTCCATAACAAAAAACTTGAAAGATAAAATATATGTAGCATTACAATAAAAACCAATAATAATAACTACGGTGACAGTGGGGTGTGGGGTAAATGAAGTTAAAAAAACGTAAAGTCCTTATTCAGGAAATGGTAAAATATTGATTATGGTAGATTGTAATAAGTCAAGGGAACATATTTTAGTTTCTAGGGTAGCCACTTAAAAAATGTATAACTAGCAAGCTGAAAGAGGAACAAAGTAGAATAATAAAAAAAAAATTTTGTTTAATTGAAGATAAAAGGAGAGTTAAGGAATAAAGAACCATGAGACAAATAAAGAACATATTAAGGTGGAGATTTAACACCAATGTGAAAGACTAAAAACTTCAATTTAAAAACAAAGATTAGGGGCTTCCCTGGTGGCGCAGTGGTTGGGAGTCCGCCTGCCGATTCAGGGGGCGTGGGTTCGTGCCCCAGTCCGGGAGGATCCCACATGCCGCGGAGCGGCTGGACCCGTGAGCCGTGGCCGCTGAGCCTGCGCGTCCGGAGCCTGTGCTCCGCAACGGGAGAGGCCACGACAGTGAGAGGCCCGCGTACCAAAAAAAAAAATTAAAAACAAAGATTATTGGACTGGATCATAAAAAAGGACAACTATTTGCTGACTATACCCGGCACACTCTAAATATAAAGCCATAAAAAGTTAAAAGTAAAAAAGAAATACCATGCAAACATTAACCAAAGGATGCAGTGCACTTTTATGTGTGCATACAAATAGAAACACCTTAAAATATTAAAAAGTAAGCAACTAATAGTACTAAAGCAAGCCATATACAGATCCTCAAACTTATTTGGGATTTCACCATACCTCTTTAATAATTAATAGAATATGCAGAAAAAAAGTCAGTAAACATATAGAAGATTCAGATACCACATTTAACAAACTTGACCTAGTTGTAATATATAGAAATATATATACCTACACCTACCAACTGAAGAATATTCATTTTTTAAGTGCACAAGAAACATTTGGCCATTACTATGTATGCCTAGACAGAGGCATTTTTCAACAAATCTCAAAAGATGGAAGACACGGAGTATATTTTCTGATCACAATAGTATTAAAGTGGAAATCAGCAACAAAATGAAAATGAGAAAATTCTCATATTTGGAAATTAACTAATACTCTTTCCCCCATGTGTCAAAGTAACTATTCATAATGAAAATTAGAAATATATTCAAGTGATAATGAAAATTCAACGTATCAAACCTTGTGGGTTGTAGCTAAAACAGTACTTATAGGGAAATTTATAGCCTTAAATTCTTATATTAGAAAAAAAGAAAGGCTGAGAGCCAGTCATCTAAATGTCAGTCTCAAGGATCTAAACAAGCAAAGTAAACTCAAAGAAATTAGAAGAACATAAAGATAAGAACAGAAATCATTGTTACAGAAAACAAGCAGTAAAAAAATAGAGCCAAAAATCAGTTCTTTGAAAAGGCTAACAAAATTTATAAAACTGTGGTAAGAATAATTAAGGAAAAACATAAGTTGCAAATTGCTAAAATCACAAATGCAAAAAGAATAACACTAGAATACAGATATTAAGAGGATGATATAATTAGATATTACCAAGATTATATGCCAATAAATTTGAAAATTTAAATGAAATGGTTAAGTTCCTTAAAAACACACTAAAATGGATATAACACATTTTAGAAAATCTGAATTATCCTATATCTATTAAAGAAATTTGCTTCATAATTAAAGATCTTCTGATAAAGAAATTACCACTTAAATTCTCCAGCAAATTCTTCCAAACATTTAAGGAGGAAACAGTCAAATATAAATTCACATTAGGATAGCATAACCTTGACGCCAAAGCCAAGAAGGATATTAAAAGAAAAGAAATTCATAGTCCAATTTTTCTCCTGAAGATAGATGCAAAAATCCTAACTAAAACATTAGCAAAAATTAGTAAATCAAATTCAGTGACATATAAAATGGATAATATATTACTAAAATGTTGGGTTAATTCTAAGAATGCAAGTTAATTATTGGAAAACCAGTCAATGCAGTTTACCACATTAATAGAGTAAAAGTGAAAAACCATACAATCATCTCCATAGGTGAGAGGAAAAAAACCTTTTGATAAAATTTACCACTCATTTATGATAAAAATTAGCAAAATGGGAATAGAGCAATACTTTCTTAATTAGATAAATGATATCTACAAAAAAGCTACAGAAAACCTCTACTACTTAATGTTGAACTATTGACAGCTTTTTTGTTGAGATTGTGAATAAGATAAATATATCTTTTATTTCCACTTTGGTTCATCGTTGTATTAGAGACTCTTGCAAGTTCAATAAGGTAAGAAAAATAGAATGTCTTCATAATCTGGGGATGGGCAAGAACCTGTACTTTTTTTTAAACATCTTTATTGGAGTATAATTGCCTTACAATGGTGTGTTTCTGCTTTATAACAAAGTGAATCAGCTATACATATACATATATCCCCATAACTCCTCCCTCTTGTGTCTCCCTCCACGCCTCACTATCCCACCCCTCTAGGTGGTCACAAAGCACCAAGCTGATCTCCCTGTGCTATGAGGCTGCTTCCCACTAGCTATCTGTTTTACATTTGGTAGTGTATATATGTCCATGCCACTCTCTCACTTTGTCCCAGCTTACCCTTCCCCCTCCCCGTGTCCTCAAGTCCATTCTCTATGTCTGCATCTTTATTCCTGTCCTGCCCATAGGGTCCTCAGAACGATATTTTGTTTTTTTTTCCTTAGATTCCATATATATGTGTTAGCATACGATATTTGTTTTTCTCTTTCTGACTTATTTCACTCTGTATGACAGATTCTAGGTCCATCTACCTCACTACAAATAAGTCAATTTCATTTCTTTTTATGGCTGAGTAATATTCCATTGTATATATGTGCCACATCTGCTTTATCCATTCATCTGTCAGTGGA
>NC_041231.1:33163518-33164047 GCF_002837175.3 Physeter macrocephalus
TTGGGTTGTTTGTTTTTTTGATATTGAGCTACCTGAGCTGCTTATACATTTTGGAGATTAATCCTTTGTCAGTTTCTTCATTTGCAAACATTTTCTCCCATTCTGAAGGTTGTCTTTTCATCTTGTTTATGTTTTCCTTTGCTGTGCAAAAGCTATTAAGTTTCATTAGGTCCCATTTGTTTATTTTCATTTTTATTTCCATTCCTCTAGGAGGTGGGTCAAAAAGTATCTTGCTGTGATTTATGTGATAGAGTGTTCTGCCTATGTTTTCCTCTAAGAGTTTTATAGTGCCTGGCCTTACAGTTAGGTATTTCATCCATTTTGAGTTTCTTTTTGTGTATGGTGTTAGGGAGTGTTCTAATTTCATTCTTTAACATGTAGCTGTCCAGTTTTCCCAGCACCACTTATTCAAGAGGGCGTCTTTTCTCCATTGTATATTCTTGCCTCCTTTTTCAAAAATAAGGTGACAATATGTGTGTGGTTTTGTCTCTGGGCTCTCTGTCCTGTTCCATTGATCTATATTTCTGTT
>NC_041231.1:33164161-33165099 GCF_002837175.3 Physeter macrocephalus
TCTCCATCTGTTTGTATCATCTTTAATTTCTTTCATCAGTGTCTTATAGTTTTCTGCATACAGGTATTTTCTCTCCTTAGGTAGGTTTAGTCCTAGGTATTTTATTCTTTTTGTTGCATTGGTAAATGGGAGTGTTTCCTTAATTTCTCTTTCAGATTTTTCATCATTAGTGTACAGGAGTGCAAGAAATTTCTGTGCATTAATTTTGTATCCTGCTACTTTACCAAATTCATTGATTAGCTCTAGTAGTTTTCTGGTAGCATCTTTAGGATTCTGTACGTATAGTGTCATGTCATCTGCAAAAAGTGACACCTTTACTTCTTTTTTTCCGATTTGGAAAAAAGTAATACTTTTTCTTCTCTGATTGCTGTGGCTAAAACTTCCAAAAGTATGTTGAATAAGAGTGGTGAGAGGGGGCAACCTTGTCTTGTTCCTCATGTTAGAGGAAAGGGTTTCAGTTTTTCACCAAGAGAAGGATGCTGGCTGTGGGTTTGTCATATACGGCCTCTAATTATGTTGAGGTAAGTTTCCTCTATGCCTACTTTCTGGAGGGTTTTTTCATAAATGGGCGTTGAATTTTGTCAAAAGCTTTTTCTGCATCTATTGAGATGATCATATGGTTTTTCTCCTTCAATTTGTTAATATGGTTTTTCACATTGAATGTTTTGCATATATTGAAGAATCCTTGCATTCCTGGGATAAACGCCACTTGCATGGTGTATGATTCTTTTAATGTGCTGCTGGATTCTGTTCGTTACAATTTAGTTGAGTATTTTTACATCTATGTTCATCAGTGATATTGGCCTGTAGTTTTCTTTTTTGGTAACATCTTTGTTGCCTGTAATACTCTCTCATGATCCTTTGTATTTCTGCAGTGTCAGTTGCTACTTCTCCTTCTTCATTTCTAATTCTGTTGATTTGAGTCTTCTCCCTTTTTT
>NC_041231.1:33165622-33191218 GCF_002837175.3 Physeter macrocephalus
TTTATCTTCTCAAAGAACCAGCTTTTAGTTTGATTGATCTTTGCTCTTGTTTCCTTCATTTTTTTTTTCATTTATTTCTGATCTGATCTTTATGATTTCTTTCCTTCTGTTAACTTTGGGTGTTTTTTGTTCTTTTTCTAATAGATTTACATGTAAGGTTAAGTTGTTTATTTGAGATATTTCTTCTTTCTTGAGGTAGGATTATATTGCTATAAACTTGCCTCTTAGAACTGCTTTTGCTGCATCCACAGGTTTTGGGTCATCATGTTTTCATTGTCATTTGTTTCTAGGTATTTTTTGATTTCCTTTCCTGATTTCTTCAGTGACCTTTTGGTTATTTAGTACTGTATTGCTTAGTCTCCATGTGTTTGTACTTTTTACAGAGTTTTTCCTGTAATTGATATCTAGTCTCATTGCATTGTGGTTGGAAAAGATACTTGATACGATTTCAATTTTCTTAAATTTACCAAGGCTTGATTTGTGACCTAAGATATGATGTACCCTGGAGAATGTTCCATAAGCACTTGAGAAGAAAGTGTATTCTGTTGGTTTTAATGGAAGGTCCTAAAAATATCAACTAAGTCCACCTTGTTTAATGTATCATTTAAAGCTTGTGTTTCCTTATTTATTTTCATTTTGGATGATCCGTCCCTTGGTGAAAGTGGGGTGTTAATGTCCCCTACTATGATTGTGCTACTGTCACCTTCCCCTTTTATGACTGTTAGCATTTGCCTTATGTATTGAGGTGCTCCTATGTTGAGTGCATAAATATTTACAATTGTTATATCTTCTTCTTGTACTGATCCCTTGATCATTATGTCATTGCCTTCTTTGTCTCTTGTAATAATCTTTCTTTTAAAGTCTATTTTGTCTGATATGAAAATTGCTACTCCAGCTTTCTTTTGATTTCCATTTGCATGGAATTTCTTTTTTCATCCCCTCACTTTCAGTATGTATGTGTCCCTAGGTCTGAAGTGGGTCTCTTGTAGACAGCATATATATGGGTCTTGTTTTTGTATCCATTCAGCCCGTCTATGTCTTTTGTTTGGATCATTTAATCCATTTACATTTAAGGGAATTATCGATATGTATGTTCCTCTTACCATTTTCTTAATTGTTTTCGGTTTGGTATTGCAGGTCTTTTCCCTGTCTTGTGTTTCCTGCCTGGAGAAGTTTCTTTAGCATTTGTTTTAAAACTGGTTTGGTGGTGCTCAATTCTCTTAACTTTTTCTTGTTTGTAAAGGTTTTAATTTCTCTGTCGAATCTGAATGAGATACTTGCTAGGTAGAGTCATCTTGGTTGTAGGTTTTTCCCTTTCATCACTTTAAATATGTCCTGCCACTCCCTTCTGGCTTGCAGAGTTTCTGCTGAAAGATCAGCTATTAACCTCATGGGGATTCACTTGTACGTTATTTGTTGCTTTTCCCTTGCTGCTTTTAATATTTTTCCCTTTCTGCTTTTAATATTTTTTCTTTGTATTTAATTTTTGATAGTTTGATTAACATGTGTCTTGGCATGTTTCTCCTTGGATTTATCCTGTATGGGACTCTGTGCACTTTCTGGACTTGTTTGACGCTTTCCTTTCCCTTATTAGGGAAGTTTTCAACTATAATCTGTTCAAATATTTTCTCAGTCCCTTTCTTTTTCTCTTCTTGTTTCGGAACCCCTATAATTCGAATGTTGTTGCATTTAATGTTTTCCTAGAGGTCTCTGAGACTGTCCTCAGTTCTTTTCATTCTTTTTTCTTTATTCTGCTCTGTGGTAGTTATTTGCACTATTGTATCTTCCAGGTCACTTATCCTTTCTTCTTCCTCAGTTATTCTGCTATTGATTCCTTCTAGAGAGTTTTTAATTTTATTTATTGTGTTGTTCATCATTGTTTGTTTGCTCTTTAGTTCTTCTAGTTCCTTGTTAAACATTTCTTTTGTTTTCTTCATTCTATTTCCAAGGTTTTGGATCATCTTTACTCTCATTACTCTGAATTCTTTTTCAGGTAGACTGCCTATTTCCTCTTCATTTGTTTGGTCTGGTCGTTTTTTACCCTGCTCCTTTATCTGCTGTGTGTTCTCTGTCTTCTCATATTCCTTAACTTACTGTGTTTGGGGTCTCCTTTTTGCAGGCTGCACGTTCATACTTCCCGTTGTTTTTGGTGTCCGCCCCCAGTGCCTAAGCTTGGTTCAGTGGGTTGTGTGTGCTTCCTGTTGGAGGGGACTGGTTCAGGTGGATGAGGCTGGATCTTGTCTTTCAGGTGGGCAGGAGCGTGTATGGTGCTGTGTTTGGGAGTGCCTGTGACCTAATTATGAGTTTAGGCAGCCTCTGTGCTGATGGGTGGGGTTGTGTTTCTGTCTTGCTAGTTGTTTGGCATAAGGTGTCCAGCACTGTAGCTTGCTGATTGTTGAGTGGAGCTGGGTCTTAGCGTTGATGTGGAGATCTCTGGGAGAGCTTTCGCTGTTTGATATCAAGTGGAGCCAGGAGGTCTCTGGTGGAGCAATGTCCTGAACTCAGCTCTCCCACCTCAGAGGCACAGGCCTGACCCCTGGCCAGAGCACCAAGACCCTATCAGTCACACGGCTCAGAAGAAAAGGGACAGAAAAAGAAAGAAAGAAAAAAAAATGGAAATAACGTTATTAAAATAGAAAAAAATATTAAAAATTAAAAAAATTAAAAAGTAATTTTTAAAAAAATCGGACAGACAGAACCCTAGGGCAAATGGTAAAAGCAAAGCTATACAGACAAAATCACACAAAGAAGCATACACAGACACACTCACAAAAAGAGTAAAAGGAAAAAAATATATATATATATTTTTTTTTTTAAAAAAAGGAAGAGAGCAAGCAAATCAATAAACAAATCTCCCAATGGTAATAAACCCTAAATACTAAACTAAGATAAACTTAAAACCAGAAAAAAATTAGATGCAGAAAGCAAACCCCAAATCTACAGTTCCTACCAAAGTCTACTTCCTCAATTTTGGGATAATTTGTTGTCTAGTCAGGTATTGCAGAGATGCAGGGTACATCAAGTTGATTGTGGAGATTTAGTGTATAGATAAATGCCATGCGTTAGTCAGATCATGGACCTTGAAAAGTAGTTGTTTGTAATGAAAGTCTAATGTAATACATTTTGTTTCTGTGATAAATGTTGCCTTCAGTATCCTGGCATTACAAAACAGTGACATTATTTTATTGATCTTGTTTTTCATATCTGCTCTTTTTTCTTTTATTTTGTTTACCAAATAATGCCTGCTTTTAAAATTCAAACATATAAAGACATAGGCAAAGTCCCCTATACTTGCACCCCAAACCATTCCTCAGAAGTAACCACTGTAAATATTTTTATTCTCTCCTTTTTATTTATGTATTAAATATACTTTTAAAATATTGTTTTCAAAGAGTCATCAACTTTCTGTCTAAATCTTTTAAAATTCAAATGTATATATTGAGACCAAGTTTATCCTTCTTGTCAAATTCAACAAATGGGCAGTCAGTCCACAAACTGTTAAGTATTTGTAATCCTTGTTATTTTACTGTGTTCTGTTTGTTTGTTGACGAGATCAAGCAGCAATTTGGGGAAGGAATGCTAACCGCCAATATGGGGTGCGGTACTGTTCCTTTGTTCCCAGAGCAAACCTCATACATATTCCCACAAATAAATTTGCTCTTATCTTGAGTGAATCGTAGGCAGGAACAAGTCGTCCACATTACCAGTGCTGATGGAAAATGGGTGAGGAGGTGAGCACTGCAGTTTACAATGTATTAAGCTAAGAGTAATGATAATGTACAAAAAGACACATGATGTATTTAACATAAATATATTTTAAAGTTTTTGGTTCCACTATTCCATAAGGTATAAACATCCAACAATGACCGTTGTGGAATATGATTAAGAATCATGACAGTTTTTGAAAGAGGAGAAGTATTATAGTAATTGAGATAAATCTGCCATAATATAGTAAAGAAAAAGCATCAGCTGATTTGGAAGTACATTTTATATACCAGATCAAACACTGAAGCTTAAGACTTTATTGTGTAAAATGAACCCAACTCCTTTACCCAGTTCATTACCAATTGTTAAATATCTCTCAGATTTGTTGTAATTCTACTGTATCTACTGTTCCCATCATAGTCTAAATTATCATTATTACTGCAGTAGCCTCTTGACTGATTCCCTTGCATCCACTTTTGTCCCCACCCAATCCATTTTCTAAATATAGCCTGAGGGAGATTTTCAAGATGCTAGTTTGATTATGCCACTCCCCAGGTGGAAACCATTTCCACCATTCCAAAGCCTAACACAGCCCCCTGTCTTTCTCTCTTGATACTTTTCATATTATCTCCCTTAGCTCTCTGAACTCCAACTACACTGCCCTTTCTCCTCCTTAAAATCACTCTCCTCCCTTCTGCCACATGGTCTTTGCACATTCTTGTTCCCTTGGCCTCTAGAATTCTGTTTCGTTTATCTCCACTGACTTAATTTCATCTCCTCAGATTTCAGCTCCAATATTTCTCCCCTACAGTTTAGGCCTCTTGTTATAGTCTCTCTTTTTGGTACCTGCTGCTAACCTGTGTTAAGATTTCATCAGTGTCTCCCCAGCAAGACCTTCAGCTCTGTGTATATTGATATCCTGTTCCTAGCTTAGCCTGGCAAATGCCAAATGCTTAATAATTGTTTGTTGAATGCATAAAAGAATGTATATAAATTTTGTAAATTGAATAGGAGATGAATTACTGCAGCTGAAGATATTTTGTTTTTAATAAATTTATTTATTTATTTTTGTCTGCATGGGTCTTTGTTGCTGCACATGGGCTTTCTCTAGTTGCAGCACACGGGCTTCTCATTGTGGTGGCTCCTCTTGTTGCGGAGCACAGGCTCTAGGCACGCAGGCTTCAGTAGTTGTGGCTCGCGGACTCTAGAGCGCAGGCTCAGTAGTTGTGGTGCACGGGCTTAGTTGCTCCGCGGCATGTGGGATCTTCCCAGACCAGGGCTCGAACCCATGTCCCCTGCATTGGCAGGCGGATTCTTAACCACTGCGCCACCAGGGAAGTCCGTGAAGATATTATTATCTGTTACTAATTATAGGAAATAACTTCAAAGGAAAGTCAATGACAGAAGTTCTGATGAAATGTAAATTAAAGGACTAAATTTTCAAATGAGGTAAGTGATGCTCAGAGGGGTTAAGAAATTTGCACATGGATGGGAACACAGCTACTGAGTGATAGAGCTAGAATTTTGACCGATAGCACTAGTATTCCCAAGAGTGGTAAAGCCTTCATATAGACAATAAGCATGGCAAATTCTGCATACTCTATCCCCTCCTGAAAATTCAGGAGGGCCATTATGAATATTAAAGACTGACAATTCCTAGAGTAAGGAAAGTTGTTGAACTTGATATAATCCAGTATCCCTTTCATTTGGTGATACTCATGAATGGAACTTGCCTTGGCTAGTGCTGCTATACATTTCTTCATTTATCCTTTTGTCCTTCAGTTTGCTTTATCTTTCCTTATGACATTGACTGTAATTCCATTGCTAAATAATGCTTTTCAAAGAAGACATTTGCCAAATACTTCCATCTAGCTAAAATGAGAAGACAAGACTCCCCACTGTTCAAGATAAAACATTAAGTCTTTTAAAATTAATTTGTCTTAACTTAGGCACAAGCGTCTGAGACATGAACCTCACTTCTTTCCATCGCAGATATACTTATTGGTTTGAAATTACGCTCTTTTTCCCCACATTATTTACGTTACCAAATTGAACACGATGAAGCGCCGCCAGACCTGGGATAGCAGTGAGAATCAGAACATTGCATCTATATTTCATGAGAAAAGGGAGACATTTGATCAAACTTTGTCCAACTACCAATGATAAAACATACCAGTGTCACCTTCAATAATTACTGAAGAATAAGACTTATCTATAAATAATACTACATTTATTTCATTTTTAGCTTATTTCATTTAAAAATTAATTCCTGCTAAACAGTTCTTGGCACTAGGGAAGTTTGCCAAGACACGTTTCTTTAGAATGGAACATAAGTCTTTCAGGACATGCATATACTGTGCTTCTCCTAATTTCTCCTAAGTTTACGTATGTGGATTTTATGTCCTTAGGTAGAGAATTTTACCATGCCTTATTCTTCTATATTTATATCTACATCAATATAGGTTTATTGGGAAGAATCTGTGCATATCTATAAGCTGACAGAGGGTGCCTTTGAGGATTTTTAGCCTAAATATGACTACATATTACAAAAAGCCCCACAACTATGTGGTTTTGCGTATAATAACAACATGATATATGTACTTCTAGTTTGAGTCAAAGTGTTTTTATTGAAAAATTTTAAGTTCATACAAAAGAATAGGGAGGAATCAAGTCTAAATTCAACTTTTCTTCCCTGAATTGATTGCTACAAAATAGAAATAAAATTTTCAATATGCCTGACTCTATGAATTTACTCAATGGATAGGCACTGGGGCATAAAGGAGGACTAGACATTATCCTTGCTTTGAAGAAGCTCACCTAGGGGAATGTAAATGTGTACAGCTACTGTGGAAAACACTATGGAGGTTCCTCAAAAAATTAAAAATAGAACTACCACAAAATCCACTTCTGGGTGGATTCTGCTAGATTTCCAGCAATTCCACTTCTGGGTATTCTTCTGCAGAAAATAAAAGCAAATGCTAATTTGAAAAGATATGTGCACCCCTATATTCATTTAAGCATTATTTACAATAGCCAAGATATGGAAGCAGCCTAGGCGTCCACTGATGGATGAATGAATAAAGAAGATGTGGTACACACACACACACACACACACACACACACACTTAACCATAAAAAAGAATGAAATCTTGCCATTGCAACAACATGGATGGACCTAGAGAGTATTATGCTAAGTGAAATAAGTCAGAGAAAGACAAATACCACATGATTTCACTTATCTGTGGAATCTAAAAAGCAAAGCAAATGAAGAAATATAACAAAACAGAAACAGACTCATAGATACAGAGAACAAGTGGTTTCGAGAGGGGAGGGCAGTGAGGGAATGAGTGAAATAGGTAAGGGAGATTAAGAGGTACAAAGTTCCAGTTAGAAAATAAATGAGTCATGGGGATGAAATGTACAGCATGGAGGATATAGTCAATGATATTGTAATAACTTTGTATGGTGACAGATGGTAACTTGATTTATTGTGGTGATCATTTTGTAACGTATAGAACTATTGAATCACTATGTTGTACACCTGGAACTAACATTTTGTTGAAGGTCAATTACACGTCAATTTCCAAAAAAAAAAAAAAAAATAAAATAAAATAAAATAAATAAATAAATAAATAAAAGGAAGCTCACCTACATGCAGAGATAAATAGCTATGCACGGATATTACCGGTTAGGTGCCATGGGGGGCAGGCGGGTGGGCATGTAGGCGAGCGAGGGCAAGATGCTGTGGGAACACCTAAGGGGGCACTAACCCAAGATCAGGGATTCAGGCCTGGCTTCCTAGAGAAAGTCACATCTAAGTGGCTTCCTAGAGAAAGTCACATCTAAGTTAAGACTTCTGTGTCTAACAGTTCTGGTATGATGAAATTGAGATAAGAGCACCTGTGTCACCCTTAGTTAATTGAAAAAAGAATCTATAATTGCTTTGTAGTGAGTAGTCTTTTTATGGCAGCATTTTTGGCTATCTATGGATAGAAAAGAAGAAGGTGATGATGCTGTCTTTTTCTGGCTCTAGTTTGCTTTGTCTCATTTCTTTGTGTACTTTACTGATTTTTTCTGTGAACCCATACAGAGCCACATGAAAACTATCTCCACCCAGTTTAGTATATGATCTTGAACAAGATATTTTTAGAGTCTTAGTTATGTGTTTTGTGTGTGAGGGTGTATCTGTAAGAGTAGTGCGTAATCCCAGCTTTGCTGAAGGGACTGCCTCATCTATGACCCCTTCTGCGAGAACTGGCCTTTCACCCAAAGGGCTGGCACTTAACCGTCGTGTCTGTCCACTGTGACCCTCTGAATCTGGCATATCCACAGTTCATTCTTTGTAGGACACTGACAGCAGAGACCCGTGGCCTAATATGGCCTGCCGATAAGTTTTGTAAATCAGGAAATTTCAGTGAAAACCTGGATTTCTGCTATTACACAGCCAAAGTTGAGAAGCGGCAGGAGCTCTGCTGTTGTAGGCCCTTTAGTCCCAGCTCCTTGTTTCACACCTGGTCAGCTTCGCATCTTTAACTACCTGCCTGGCCCCTGTAGGTATTTGAATTGGTAACTCCTTGCACATAGTTGTGGCTGATTAGACCAGGTGTGGGCTGATCTTGACCTTGGTTGGGTTAATCAGATTCCTTTCCTGTGGTCATTTTGAAGTGGTGTGCACTTGGTTTCCACTTAAGCTGCAAAGAGATACAAATATTTGGTCATGTCAATGCCAAAGCAGAGAAAGCACATCTTAAGGTAGAAGCAATAGGGTAAATGTTCCAGAAAGAAATAGAGATAACAAGATCCTGTAGCCCCAGAATGTATCAATATTGGATCTGAATGGCCTCCCTCTTTCTGGCTCTGGTTCTTCATGAGACCTGGCTGTACTTCCTGTCCTATGTGCTATGGGATACCTCTAATTTCTGATTCTGACCCCCATTTTTCTTGAGCTCCACAGTGGATTTTTGTTTTTTGTAACTAAATGAATCCTCATTAAGAGGCTTGCACATGGTTTTTACGATATTTTTGTTTGAGTGTGGAAATGGAACTTTAGGTGTCCATCTAATTGTTATGAAAACTCTTAGTTGGATTAGAACAAAATCTTGTCATCATCAAGTAGGGTTTTTTTAATTAAAAAAATACATACATTTATTTATTTATTTATCGCTGTGTTGGGTCTTCGTTGCTGCACGTGGGCTTTCTTTAGTTGTGGCTAGCAGGGGCTACTCTTCGCTGTAGTGCATGGGCTTCTCATTTCGGTGGCTTCTCTTGTTGCGGAGCACGGGCTCCAGGCACGCATGCTTCAGTAGTTGTGGCTTGCGGGCTCTAGAGTGCAGGCTCAGTAGTTGTGGTGCGTGGGCCCAACTGCTCTGCTGCATGTGGGATCCTCCCAGACCAGGGCTCAAACCCGTGTCCCCTGCATTGGCAGGCAGATTCTTAACTGCCGTGCCACCAGGGAAGCCCCTTGAGTAGGATTTTGACCATTAGAAACCTCTGGGTTAAAGCATTCCCTGAGAAGTTGTATCTATGCTTGAGATGCTTGAGAAAGTTGCCTGGCTTCTTAACTTTGAGATTTTAAAATGAGCATTATGTAATATTTTATATTTATAAAACAGTGTATTTGGAGCACAATAAGCTAAACACCCGTGAACCTACCATCCAATTTAAGAACTCTAAATTACTCATGTGTTCCTTCCCTATATCTCATCTTCTGTGTTTCCGTTTTGATAGTAGCCATTATCCTGAAGGAATGGATGTACTAGATGCATTTTCCACTCATCCTTCCTTTGCTTTTCTTTTCTCCTATAAAATAATTTTGCCACATGTGTATATATCTCTAAACAAGATATATTTTAGTTTTTGAGCATTATAAAAATGGCTTTATACCATATGTCAGTGCTTCCCAACTTCTTCACATCTTGGCATACACTGAACTTGAAAATATTGTACAGTGCCTTGGGATAAATGCTATTCATGTCCCACTAAAAGACTCTGGCCACTCCAGCTACTATTCACCCCCAGAACTAAGGAGATCAATATGTTAAGACCTTTGTAACCTAGTCACTGAGGTACATAAGTTGGAAAGCACTGCTGTATGTAGTCTTCAGCATACGCTCTTTCCACTTTATTCTTTGTTTCTAAGATTTATCCCTGTAGATACTTATGACTCTAGGCCATTCCTTTTCAACACTGTATAATATTTTTCTGTGAACACATAAGCATTTCCATTTTATTCTGTTTAGACCCCTTCTCTGCTTTTTATTTACTCTAGGGATCATACCAACCTACCATGACTCAGAGAAACCTGCTGAATTTGATTTCATGTTTTCCCAGGATTCAAAATGTTGCTTTTAAATTTTGGTTTTAAAAATCTGTTAAGTTTTATATTGTGTTTTGGGGTCTATGACAACAAGAGATAGAATCAATTTGAGAATTATTTAATTATATTATTAAGGCACAATAGCAATGTGTGCCAGTGAATCCACCTTCACATCACTGGAAATTTAGTTTAGACAAGCAAACGAAGGAGTACTGAATTATGAGTATTTCATAATGGCATCACTGTTTTTGATATTTAATATGTATTGGGATCTGAAATGAACTGTATGATTTAGTTAGGCAATGGCAAATATATTTCACTTCATGTTCCAAGTCCATCTTTTTGGTAGTGTTTCCCTGGAGTAGTACTGGAAAAGTGTTTAGTCTATGTCAGAGCTCTTGGTTAAGAATTCAGTGATCAGTTATTGATGTCTGCCCTGAGTATGCAAAGTGGAAATAAGGACATACCTGCTACACGTTTTCTTTCCCTAATCTAGTGTGTCCATCTGCCTCTGTTTCTATGATTATCTTGAAACCATCTTGATCATCTGATTAATATGTAATTTGTAGCTTACCCCTTTTGGAACACAAAATTCATAATTAAAAAGTCAAAGAGCATCATATAGTTGTGCTCTTTTCTCTGGTCGTTTATTATGGTCTCTAATTACCTTCTCCACAGGATGCTTTTCTCACAAGTATCCAGAATACTCCCCTCCTTCAGTAAAGCATATTTTACTATCATTATTGAACCCTAAATGGAAAATAGATAAAATGCCCTTTAATATCCTTGGTCTTAGGGTTTTGAATTCAGCTTTACATAGATCTTATCCACTGTATTTTAAAACAATTAGACTAACAAAGCTTCCTTACGCTTTCCAGAGCCTATTAAATGTTATTTTTAAGGTAACATCTTTCCTTGTCCTTCATTTATGAGTATTTGGTCAGGAAATGGTCATAAAAAGCTTCAAATCCCAATTGAATAATGCGTTCTCCAAAGTAGCTGCCAAGTGTAAATACCACTCATATACATTCATGCATATGATAGTATATAAATAACCAGGAAAGCATAGCAAAGGTCAATCAATTATGTATAGGTCAGAATGCTTTCTATCTGGATTGTGTCATTTTAGCAAATGACATCATGTGTCCTTTGGAGTCTGTTGTGAAATGTGGCTTGAGTCATTATAGATTGGCCTCTTCTCTGGGTTACCAGGATGGCAGTGGTAAGGCTCAATAAATAAATGTATTGGACTCTGCAGGAGCAGATATGCATAATTAGGGTGTAGTGATGAAGGCTTCTTATTGTGTAGAGAAACTTGGGCCCCATCTGCCAATTCCTAGTTTCTTATCTTTCTTGGTTGATTTTTTTTTTAAAGAACTTGAAGACAAAGAGTTGGAAACGAGCCAGATGCTCTTTTTATTCCTGCGATGGATATCCTTTCATGAAATTGCCAGCAGGGAATCAATAGTAATAAATCTGGCACCCTTCTAATCTCTTCTAACTTCACCATTGCTCTTCTGGAATGGGGCTACTAGGACCCTTTAAATTTGGTTTATAATTTCTACTTGATCTGATGTGGAATGGTCACACCAGATTGCCAGACTCTAGAGTGAGTGGCAGGATGTGATGTTGTGTGAGGTGGCAAGGGATGTTGTCATTTTCCAGTTGGCACAATAGGAGCTGAATTTAGCTTATAGTCCAAGTGGTGAAAGAAGCTGCCAAGTCCAGTCATTTCTGATTAGTCAGGGCTTGAGGAGAACAGATGAATGAATAAAGAAGATACGGTATATTCATACAATAGAATATAACTCAGCCATAAAAAAGAATGAAATCTTGCCATTGCAACAACATGGATGGACCTAGAGAGTATTATGCTAAGTGAAATAAGTCAGAGAAAGACAAATACCACATGATTTCACTTATCTGTGGAATCTAAAAAGCAAAGCAAATGAAGAAATATAACAAAACAGAAACAGACTCATAGATACAGAGAACAAGTGGTTTCGAGAGGGGAGGGCAGTGAGGGAATGAGTGAAATAGGTAAGGGAGATTAAGAGGTACAAAGTTCCAGTTAGAAAATAAATGAGTCATGGGGATGAAATGTACAGCATGGAGGATATAGTCAATGATATTGTAATAACTTTGTATGGTGACAGATGGTAACTTGATTTATTGTGGTGATCATTTTGTAACGTATAGAACTATTGAATCACTATGTTGTACACCTGGAACTAACATTTTGTTGAAGGTCAATTACACGTCAATTTCCAAAAAAAAAAAAAAAAATAAAATAAAATAAAATAAATAAATAAATAAATAAAAGGAAGCTCACCTACATGCAGAGATAAATAGCTATGCACGGATATTACCGGTTAGGTGCCATGGGGGGCAGGCGGGTGGGCATGTAGGCGAGCGAGGGCAAGATGCTGTGGGAACACCTAAGGGGGCACTAACCCAAGATCAGGGATTCAGGCCTGGCTTCCTAGAGAAAGTCACATCTAAGTTAAGACTTCTGTGTCTAACAGTTCTGGTATGATGAAATTGAGATAAGAGCACCTGTGTCACCCTTAGTTAATTGAAAAAAGAATCTATAATTGCTTTGTAGTGAGTAGTCTTTTTATGGCAGCATTTTTGGCTATCTATGGATAGAAAAGAAGAAGGTGATGATGCTGTCTTTTTCTGGCTCTAGTTTGCTTTGTCTCATTTCTTTGTGTACTTTACTGATTTTTTCTGTGAACCCATACAGAGCCACATGAAAACTATCTCCACCCAGTTTAGTATATGATCTTGAACAAGATATTTTTAGAGTCTTAGTTATGTGTTTTGTGTGTGAGGGTGTATCTGTAAGAGTAGTGCGTAATCCCAGCTTTGCTGAAGGGACTGCCTCATCTATGACCCCTTCTGCGAGAACTGGCCTTTCACCCAAAGGGCTGGCACTTAACCGTCGTGTCTGTCCACTGTGACCCTCTGAATCTGGCATATCCACAGTTCATTCTTTGTAGGACACTGACAGCAGAGACCCGTGGCCTAATATGGCCTGCCGATAAGTTTTGTAAATCAGGAAATTTCAGTGAAAACCTGGATTTCTGCTATTACACAGCCAAAGTTGAGAAGCGGCAGGAGCTCTGCTGTTGTAGGCCCTTTAGTCCCAGCTCCTTGTTTCACACCTGGTCAGCTTCGCATCTTTAACTACCTGCCTGGCCCCTGTAGGTATTTGAATTGGTAACTCCTTGCACATAGTTGTGGCTGATTAGACCAGGTGTGGGCTGATCTTGACCTTGGTTGGGTTAATCAGATTCCTTTCCTGTGGTCATTTTGAAGTGGTGTGCACTTGGTTTCCACTTAAGCTGCAAAGAGATACAAATATTTGGTCATGTCAATGCCAAAGCAGAGAAAGCACATCTTAAGGTAGAAGCAATAGGGTAAATGTTCCAGAAAGAAATAGAGATAACAAGATCCTGTAGCCCCAGAATGTATCAATATTGGATCTGAATGGCCTCCCTCTTTCTGGCTCTGGTTCTTCATGAGACCTGGCTGTACTTCCTGTCCTATGTGCTATGGGATACCTCTAATTTCTGATTCTGACCCCCATTTTTCTTGAGCTCCACAGTGGATTTTTGTTTTTTGTAACTAAATGAATCCTCATTAAGAGGCTTGCACATGGTTTTTACGATATTTTTGTTTGAGTGTGGAAATGGAACTTTAGGTGTCCATCTAATTGTTATGAAAACTCTTAGTTGGATTAGAACAAAATCTTGTCATCATCAAGTAGGGTTTTTTTAATTAAAAAAATACATACATTTATTTATTTATTTATCGCTGTGTTGGGTCTTCGTTGCTGCACGTGGGCTTTCTTTAGTTGTGGCTAGCAGGGGCTACTCTTCGCTGTAGTGCATGGGCTTCTCATTTCGGTGGCTTCTCTTGTTGCGGAGCACGGGCTCCAGGCACGCATGCTTCAGTAGTTGTGGCTTGCGGGCTCTAGAGTGCAGGCTCAGTAGTTGTGGTGCGTGGGCCCAACTGCTCTGCTGCATGTGGGATCCTCCCAGACCAGGGCTCAAACCCGTGTCCCCTGCATTGGCAGGCAGATTCTTAACTGCCGTGCCACCAGGGAAGCCCCTTGAGTAGGATTTTGACCATTAGAAACCTCTGGGTTAAAGCATTCCCTGAGAAGTTGTATCTATGCTTGAGATGCTTGAGAAAGTTGCCTGGCTTCTTAACTTTGAGATTTTAAAATGAGCATTATGTAATATTTTATATTTATAAAACAGTGTATTTGGAGCACAATAAGCTAAACACCCGTGAACCTACCATCCAATTTAAGAACTCTAAATTACTCATGTGTTCCTTCCCTATATCTCATCTTCTGTGTTTCCGTTTTGATAGTAGCCATTATCCTGAAGGAATGGATGTACTAGATGCATTTTCCACTCATCCTTCCTTTGCTTTTCTTTTCTCCTATAAAATAATTTTGCCACATGTGTATATATCTCTAAACAAGATATATTTTAGTTTTTGAGCATTATAAAAATGGCTTTATACCATATGTCAGTGCTTCCCAACTTCTTCACATCTTGGCATACACTGAACTTGAAAATATTGTACAGTGCCTTGGGATAAATGCTATTCATGTCCCACTAAAAGACTCTGGCCACTCCAGCTACTATTCACCCCCAGAACTAAGGAGATCAATATGTTAAGACCTTTGTAACCTAGTCACTGAGGTACATAAGTTGGAAAGCACTGCTGTATGTAGTCTTCAGCATACGCTCTTTCCACTTTATTCTTTGTTTCTAAGATTTATCCCTGTAGATACTTATGACTCTAGGCCATTCCTTTTCAACACTGTATAATATTTTTCTGTGAACACATAAGCATTTCCATTTTATTCTGTTTAGACCCCTTCTCTGCTTTTTATTTACTCTAGGGATCATACCAACCTACCATGACTCAGAGAAACCTGCTGAATTTGATTTCATGTTTTCCCAGGATTCAAAATGTTGCTTTTAAATTTTGGTTTTAAAAATCTGTTAAGTTTTATATTGTGTTTTGGGGTCTATGACAACAAGAGATAGAATCAATTTGAGAATTATTTAATTATATTATTAAGGCACAATAGCAATGTGTGCCAGTGAATCCACCTTCACATCACTGGAAATTTAGTTTAGACAAGCAAACGAAGGAGTACTGAATTATGAGTATTTCATAATGGCATCACTGTTTTTGATATTTAATATGTATTGGGATCTGAAATGAACTGTATGATTTAGTTAGGCAATGGCAAATATATTTCACTTCATGTTCCAAGTCCATCTTTTTGGTAGTGTTTCCCTGGAGTAGTACTGGAAAAGTGTTTAGTCTATGTCAGAGCTCTTGGTTAAGAATTCAGTGATCAGTTATTGATGTCTGCCCTGAGTATGCAAAGTGGAAATAAGGACATACCTGCTACACGTTTTCTTTCCCTAATCTAGTGTGTCCATCTGCCTCTGTTTCTATGATTATCTTGAAACCATCTTGATCATCTGATTAATATGTAATTTGTAGCTTACCCCTTTTGGAACACAAAATTCATAATTAAAAAGTCAAAGAGCATCATATAGTTGTGCTCTTTTCTCTGGTCGTTTATTATGGTCTCTAATTACCTTCTCCACAGGATGCTTTTCTCACAAGTATCCAGAATACTCCCCTCCTTCAGTAAAGCATATTTTACTATCATTATTGAACCCTAAATGGAAAATAGATAAAATGCCCTTTAATATCCTTGGTCTTAGGGTTTTGAATTCAGCTTTACATAGATCTTATCCACTGTATTTTAAAACAATTAGACTAACAAAGCTTCCTTACGCTTTCCAGAGCCTATTAAATGTTATTTTTAAGGTAACATCTTTCCTTGTCCTTCATTTATGAGTATTTGGTCAGGAAATGGTCATAAAAAGCTTCAAATCCCAATTGAATAATGCGTTCTCCAAAGTAGCTGCCAAGTGTAAATACCACTCATATACATTCATGCATATGATAGTATATAAATAACCAGGAAAGCATAGCAAAGGTCAATCAATTATGTATAGGTCAGAATGCTTTCTATCTGGATTGTGTCATTTTAGCAAATGACATCATGTGTCCTTTGGAGTCTGTTGTGAAATGTGGCTTGAGTCATTATAGATTGGCCTCTTCTCTGGGTTACCAGGATGGCAGTGGTAAGGCTCAATAAATAAATGTATTGGACTCTGCAGGAGCAGATATGCATAATTAGGGTGTAGTGATGAAGGCTTCTTATTGTGTAGAGAAACTTGGGCCCCATCTGCCAATTCCTAGTTTCTTATCTTTCTTGGTTGATTTTTTTTTTAAAGAACTTGAAGACAAAGAGTTGGAAACGAGCCAGATGCTCTTTTTATTCCTGCGATGGATATCCTTTCATGAAATTGCCAGCAGGGAATCAATAGTAATAAATCTGGCACCCTTCTAATCTCTTCTAACTTCACCATTGCTCTTCTGGAATGGGGCTACTAGGACCCTTTAAATTTGGTTTATAATTTCTACTTGATCTGATGTGGAATGGTCACACCAGATTGCCAGACTCTAGAGTGAGTGGCAGGATGTGATGTTGTGTGAGGTGGCAAGGGATGTTGTCATTTTCCAGTTGGCACAATAGGAGCTGAATTTAGCTTATAGTCCAAGTGGTGAAAGAAGCTGCCAAGTCCAGTCATTTCTGATTAGTCAGGGCTTGAGGAGGTAAATGTTACTTGACAAGAATTTAATGTGTGATTTTCCCCTTCCTTCAGTATATTTTGGAAATGTTAAAAAGTTGTTGACTTTTTTAAAAAGTAGGATGACTTAGAATGAAGAAAGAGTCAAAATTGCTGCCATGTTTTATAGGCATTTATCGTTGGAGACTAAGATTGGTTCTGAGAGCTTGGAAGGAAGAAGACTTGGGCAGCCTTAGCAAAGATGAAAGAAACTGGTTCTTGCTTAAAGGGAGGTTATAGTCTAGTGGGAAGATGGACATGCAAACAGATTGCCACAGTGTAAAATGGTAGCGGCTCTAGTAGGAGATATGTGTAAATCTAGGCAGTATTGATATTTCTGTCACTTACTGATATTATTTTATTCCTTGTTTATTTGGGCCATAAATGGCTGAGATACATGCCTATATTTATTCCTATTATCAAGGTATATTGAGAGTGAATTTTCCAGCTTTTGAGATGACTAGCTTGTATTTTGCAATTGAGAGGAAATGTGGCAGCCCTGCTCTTGGAATGGTACTTACTATTCTTCACACGACCCAAAGCCTTAACTTCATTTCAGTAAAACTCCATAGATTCCTAGGGGCTATTCTTTGATTATATCTACATGGACAATAAAACAAATGGTTAAAAGATGAATAAACAGATCAAGTTGCAACTGTTTTTGGTGGTATCTAATAGTTGATTGCAAGGATTTGTCTTCTTTCCCCCACTTTGTTGGCTGAGAGGACAGTCTGTGGTTATGGATCGATCAGCTGATTCAGTCTGGTATAGACAACAGAAGAAGGATCCCCATATGCCCCCCTTTGAATCAGGACAAAAAAAGTGCCAGCAAGCAGACTTCTGTTTATATCTCATTTTATAGAATCACCCCTAGCTTTAAGGGGGCGCTGGAGTAAGGGGGCTGTGAACAGAAAATGAGTTAGCTAATCAGTTGCCAAACTTTCAATCTTATCCAAATAAAGCCATTGTCAATAAATCTCATAATACTATACCTTAGTGTTTTTTCAATGTGTTTTTTCCCTTTAATAATACCATGAATATTTTTTCATTTTATTAAATATTCTGCTACATGACTTTCAATGTCTACACAATATTCCACTTGATGACTATACCATAGTTAATTTGAACAGTCTTCTTTTGTTTGAAATGTAGGATTTTCAAGTTTTACTTTTATAAAATAAATAATGTGGCGATAAATATCCTCATAGCTATTCTTTTTCAGAACAGTTTTGACCGTTTTTCTTTCATTTTGATTTTCTTTTTTTTTTCAGATCCTCAAGTAACAATGATATTGACCTCCCCACCTTTTTTCAAATCTTCAAATAACAATGATATAAGTAAATAACCAGATCTTTAGGTAATCTCTTTAAACAGAGTCTGGGGAGAAGAATTCTTCAATAAATAAGATAACCTAGATTATATCTACCAGATGCAAAATATCCTATTGATTTTATGAAATCAGAGAAGCAGCTGGTAAATTCAGAGACAGGATAGGGAGGAGGGAAGTGCTCTATTTTTTGATGGAATCAATTTAATCAGTTCAGTTAAAATGGCTTTTGCAGCTCTGGTTAAGGGGATCTGGCAGTTTGCAGTTATGTTAATATTTAGAATCCCTCCTGCTTGAAAATGTATTTTCATCTGGTATTGTGTTCCTTTTTGTATAAAGGTTGTCAAATGGGAGTGTAAAGGTAGTTCATCTCCCAGCTCATTTGTCAGAATGTATAGTAGGCATGTTGAGATCGAAAGACTGGCATCCACGCCAGCAAGAAGCAGAAGCTACAGAAAAGTCTGGCTTCCAAGGGAGTAGTAGGGGAAATGCTGACACTAGCCCCTCACCTGCCGTTACTGCTGTGGTCTTTGGGAGAGGATTAACGGTGCCTTCCCTTGTTTGAGTACTAACAGTGGATCAGCAAAGCTGAGCATAGGGCAGAGAGTTCTGGTACTTGCTGAGAACATTACCTCTTATAACAGGGTTTTAAATGTCAACGCTTTTTACAATGTATATGAGGAATTTTAACTGAGAAGCTGGCCCATATGCTTAGACTACATCCAACTATATGTTTCTATTTTTGATGTTGCAAATATGGTTAATTTTTATGGTGAATATTTTATGGCCTGCTTTTTGTTATGTGCCAGACAAATTGAGGGCAATGGAAGCTGATGGGTGGTGAAGATAAAAGAGCAGTGTTGACCTTTTGGTAAATCATTCATCACACTGCTTCATCTGTAAGTGGTTTTCTAGCTGTAGCTCATATTTGCTAATCACCACATTTGACTCTCAGTTTTACAGGGATTGATTGTCTCGCTGTGGATTGCCTTTTCTTCCTTTCTTTCCTTTTTTTTTTTTTTTAAAATTTTGGTTATTGTTATTATAACTATTTTATTACCTAGTAGTTCCTCCACCAGAGGGAGCTTGTGGACAGAGAGGCAATGGGAATTAATAATTCAGTTCCTTTTTGCTGCTCTTCATTGTGACTTGCAAGGTTTCTTATCAGTAGCTGAGATGGGCTTTAAGCATTCCATTCACCTACTCTCCTTTGAATCTTATTGGTCCCAGCAGAATTAAGTTGCAAGATGACTGTCTTTGGCAGTGGCCAGAGAATAGAATAGTTAACTGGGGTGCCTAGCGCCAGGATGCTTTTTGGCTTCCATGTTGATCAAAGTCGCATCAGGGGAAACCAAAGGAGAAAACAAGAATAGCTTCTTAGTTTAATGGATCAAATACTGGAAACTATGGAATTCATTACAGTGGAAGCTTAAATCTGTATCCTGGACCCGAAGTGATCCAAGACTAATAAGCATCTGATAGGATACATCTCGCCAACATTGTGGCGAGATGTATTGCTCTTCTATTGCTCTTCGTTTTTTGATCCTTTTGCCTGACTCTGGCCCATCCTTAGAGTTCAGAAGCATGGTTAATGTATAAGGCCCTCAGCCTACAAGATACAGAGTGGGCCTGTACTGGCATCTGGTGAGGACACTCAAGGGAAAGACTCTGCCTTAGGACCAAGAGACCAAGAGAAATTAACCTTTGTCCACTAAGGAATCTGACCAGTTATAGTGCTATGCTGATTAGCCCTGCAGAGGTTGTTTCTTAATTATGTATTTTAGGGTTTATTAAAATAGGGACTGTGTCCCCTCTCTGGGGACAGAGCATATTTTGATATTTTTATTGCAATTAAGTGGAAATTGAGAACACTAACAGACAGAAACTAATCAGAAGTGTTTTACTGTTCCTTTATTCCCAATCAAATGCACTGTCAAGCAATATCTAGATATTACCTGCGCTCTGCCTGTCCCCTGCCTGAACCTGGGATTCTTCCACTGAGTGAGTGATCCTGGGTCCCACGTTGGCATTGCGCATTTGGTTGATGAAGACATATTGACAGAGTTGTTGTTGGTAGGTTTGCAGCCAGGCCTCTAAGGGTATAGCCATGAGGCCATTCTGGAAGTGTGTGTGTGTGTGTGTGTGTGTGTGTGTGTGTGTGTGTGTTAGGCTGGCCGTGGTGGTGCATGACCCTTTTTTATTGGCTGCGGCCAATCAGAATACTTCTACCTCATTTTGGATAACAAAGAACATGTTCTTATATGTTCTTATATTCTTTTATAGAAAAGAAAGAAACATGGTTTCTAAACAATAACATCTTTTAATAGGGAATTTTCAGAAGTAACTTTTTTTTTCCGTTTGTTAGAGATAGAAAGCCAGTCTTTGGGGAAGGGACACTTAGGTGCCAGAAAAATAGGCAATAGCCACAGTCTATTAATAACAGGGGCTTCTCATGAGAAGGAATAATTCTTACATGGCGGTGACATTTTAGACTTTGAAGGAGATTTTCTCAAGTGTCTTCCATAGCAATATGGTACAGAAGTTGGTTTCAGGAGGAGGCAGAAATGACTTAAGGTGAATTTTTGGAATCCTGCTTATTGAAAATGCTGATGCTGTTGAGTGTTACTTCTCTCATCTTCCCTCTCCAGAAACACCAACTTACCTAGACTCACACCTACCTTTGCCCCTTTTCTCAAGACTTGAACATTAAGAAGAATTTCCTGTGTCTTCAAATTCATTTCTAAATGCTCCCTTCACCTTTTACTCTTCTCTACCGTAGAATACAGTAGTCACTAGCCACATGTGGCTATTTATGTTCAAATTAATTTAAATTAAATGAAGTGAAGAATTCAGTTCCTTAGTCACAATGGCCTCATATCAAGGGCCTGATAGACACATGTGGCTATTGGCTATCTTACTGGACAGTGTCACTATACAACATTTCCATCATCAGAGGAAGTTCTTCTGGACAGTGCTGCTCTGATACTCTTCGCTACTCACTAAGGATATTGCTTCTCTGTCACCCTCTCAGGTGGTGGGTGTTTTTTTTTTCAGTGTCTGGAGTGGAGTTGGTGTCTTCTTTTCATCCTTATTGTCACTTCTGGACAGCTTCTTTTTTCTTCATCCCCAGAAGTACTTTTAAAGCTTGTGGGATCAGCCTATTGTACTGCCTATGACTCCTCGGTATTTATTGATGATTTTATTCCCTAGCTCACTCTCTTTGTGCCCAATCACTCTCCTGCCATCATTCTAGGTAAGAATGTCCACATAGATTACTCATATCTGGCCTCTCAGTTCCTTGAAATTCTCACTTGCAAATGTCACTTTCTCTACCTCATGGTCAGCGGCCACTGGCTCTCAATCTAGGAAGTACTTCTCTCCTTGGGAGCATTTGTAAATGTGAGCAGTCCTACTGGCCTTTAGAGGGCAGGAGCTAAGGATGCTAAATGTCATTCAGTGCATGAGACAGTCTAGGAAATGAAGAATTATTTCACCCCAAATGCCATAGTGCTCTTGTTAGGAAACACTGTGCTAACCTTCTAAAAACAATGTACATACCTTAATTAAAAATACTTTATTGCTAAAAAATGCTAACCATCATCTGAGCCTTCAGTGAGTTGTAATCTTTTTGCTGATGGAGGGTCTTGCCTCCATGTTGATGGCTGCTGACTGATCAGGGTGGTGGTTGCTGGAGGTTGGGGTGGCTGTGGCGATTTCTTAAAATAAGTCAACAATGAAGTTTGCCACATCGATTCCCTCTTTCTTTCATGAACAATTTCTCTGTACTATGCAGTGCTGTTTGATAGCATTTTATTTCCAAGTTGGGCTCAATCCTCTCAAACCCTGCCACTGCTTTATAAACCAAGTTTTGTAATATTCTAAATCCTTTCTTGTCATTTCAACAGTCTTTACAGCATCTTTACCAGGAGATCTTTTCCATTTTCAGAAACCATTTTCTTTGCTCATACATGAAGAAGCAACTCCTCATTTGTTAAAGTTTTATCATGAGGTTGCAATGATTCAGTCACATCTTCAGGCTCCACTTCTAATTCTAGTTCTCTTGCTATTTCTACCACATCTGCAGTGCCTTGCTCCACTGAAGTCTTGAACCCCTTGAAGTCATCCGTGAGGATTGGAATCAATTTCTTTCAAACTCCTGTTAATGTTGATATTTTGACCTCTTCCCATGAATCACACATCTTCTTACTGACATCTAGAATGGTGAATCCTTTCCAAAAGATTTCCAATTTACTTTGCCTAGATCCGTCGGAAGAATCACTATCTGCGGCAACTGTAGTCTTAACAAAAACATATTTCTTAAATAATGAGTTGAAAGTCAAAATGACTCCTTGATCCATGGGCTGCAGAATGGATGTTATGTTAACAGGCATGAAAACAACATTAATCTCATTGTACATCTCCATCAGAGCTCTTGGGTGACCAGGTGTATTGTCAATGAGCAGTAATATTTTGAAAGGAATCTCTTTTTAGAGCAGTAGGTCTCAACAGTGGGCTTCAAATATTCAGTAAACCATGTTGTAAACAGGTGTGCTGTCATCCAGGCTTTGTTGTTCCATTTATAGAGCACAGGCAGAGTAGATTCAGCATAATTCTTAAGGGCCCTAGGATTTTTGGAATGGTAAATGAGCATTGACTTCAATTTAAAGTCAGTGACTGCGTTAGCCCCTAGCAAGAGAGTCAGCCTGTCTTTTTTTTTTTTTAAGATTTATTTATTATTCATTTTATTTATTTTTGGCTGCATCAGATCTTAGCTGCGGCATGTGTGATCTTCGTTGAGGCATGCAGCCTCTTCATTGTGGTGCGTGGGCTTCTCTCTAGTTGTGGCATGAAGGTTTTTCTCTCTCTAGTTGTGGCATGCAGGCTTTTCTCTAGTGGTGGCATGCGGGTTTTCTGTCTCTAGTTGTGGCACACAGGCTCCAGGGCACATGGGCTCTGTAGTTGTGGTGCACGGGCTCCAGAGCATGTGAGCTCTGTAGTTTGCAGCAAACAGGCTCTAGTTGATACGCGTGAGTTCAGTAGTTGCGGCCCGTGGGCTTAGTTGCCCCACAGCATGTGGGATCTTAGTTCCCTGACCAGAGATTGAACCCCCGTCCCCCACATTGTGAGGTGGATTCTTTACCACTGGACCACCAGGGAAGTCCTCAGCCTATCTTCTGAAGCTTTGAAGTCAGGCACTGACTTTTCCTCTCTAGCTATGAAAGTCTTAGGTGGCATCTTTTTTCAATATAAGCCTATTTCATCTGCATTGAAAATCTGGTGTTTAGTGTAGCCACCTTCATGAATTATCCTAGCTAGATCTCCTGTATAACTTGCTGCAGCTTCTATATCAGCACTTGCTGCTTCACCTTGTACTTTTCTATTATGGAGAAGGCTTCTTTCCTTAAACCTCATGAACCTCTGCTAGCTTCAAACTTTTCTTCTGCAGCTTCCTCACCTCTCTCAAGCTTCATAGAATTGAGAGTTAGGGCCTTGATCTGGATTAGGCTTTGGCTTAAGGGAATGTTTTGGCTGGTTTGATCTTCTATCCAGACCGCTAAAACTTTCTCCATATCAGCAGTAGGGGTACTTTGCTTTTTTAGCATTTATGTGTTCATGAAGTAGCACATTTAATTTCCTTCAAGAACTTTTCCTTTGATTCACAACTTGGCTAACCATTTGGTGCAAGAGGCCTAGCTTTTGGCCTCTCTCAGCTTTCGACATGCCTTCCTCAATAAGCTTAATAATTTAGGGCTTTTGCTTTAAAGTGAGAGATGTGCGACTCTTTCTTTCAGTTAAACACTTGGAGGTCATTGTAGGGTTATTAGTTGGCCTAATTTCAACATTGTTGTGTCTCAGAGAATAGGGATGCCCGAGGAGAAGGAGAGGGACGGGGGAACTGCTGGTCAGTGGAGCAATTGGAACACACACATTTGTTGATTAAGTACACTGTCTTATATGGGTGCAGTTTGTGGTGCCCCAAAACAATTACAATAGTAACATCAAAGATCATTGATCACAGTGATAATAATGAAAAAGTTGAAGATGTTATGAGCATTACCAAAATGTGACACAGAGTCATGAAGTAAGCAAATGCTATTTGAAAAATGGCACCAATAGACTTGCTCGTTGCAGGATTGCCACAAACCTTCAATTTATAAAAAGTACAATATCTTCGAAGCACAATAAAGCAAAGTGCAATAAAATGAGGCATGCCTGTATTCATTTCTCCTCTCATGCCCTCACTTCCCTCCTTACCCAGCTTAGGTGCTATGGTCAGTCTCTCCTTTGCTTCTCTCTCTGTGTCCTGTTTACTGGCATGACTCTGACCCTATGTCCACTTTGGACCTGAGTTCAGTTGAATGGAGAAGAACACAAAACTATGCTGAACGGCATTACTTTGAGTTTATGTCCACAAGTTTCAAGTGTATCCTCTGCTCTATTTAGCAATCCTTCATCATTTGCTTAATACTTCTACTCTGTGAGGCAATGGTTTTACACCTTCACCTGTACCTCAGACCTCCAACTCCCATTCCCAATTCTCCCCTCAGCTGATTCCTTCACTTCATTTTTCATTGGTGAAATAGAAACAATGAGGGCTTCCCTGGTGGCGCAGTGGTTGAGAGTCTGCCTGCCGATGCAAGGGACACGGTTTCATGCCGCGGAGCCGCTGGGCCCGTGAGCCATGGCCGCTGAGCCTGCGCGTCCGGTGCCTGTGCTCCGCAACGGGAGAGGCCACAACAGTGAGAGGCCCGCGTACCGCAAAAAAAAAAAAAAAAAAAAAAAAAAAAGAAAAGAAATAGAAACAATGAGAGTAAATGACCTCATCTCCTCCAGCAAATCTGCACTGACTCTGTTTCTGCACCCCCTGTCTTGGTCCAGCTTCCGGTACTCTACATGAACTATATGGAACCCTGTAGTAGCTCCCTATCATCCTCAGAATAAATCCAATCTCTTTGCCATAGCCTCAAGGCCCTTCAAGATGTGGCTCATGCTTGTCTTTCTCACCATGTCTACTATTACTCTCTATTTTTGTCCCCGAGTTCTGGTCACACTGGTTTTCTTGCTGTTCTTCGTGTATTTCAAGCTTATTCTCACCTCAACATCTTTGTGTTTGCTGTTGCTTCTGTCTGGAAGTCTTTTCCCCTAGATATTTCTATGCCTTGCTTCTTCTTCATTACACTCAGGCTTCTGCTCAAATGTCTCCTCAGAGAATCCTTCCTTGACCACTCTGCCCACAATAGTTGTCCTTCTCCCCCATCATTCTCTGACTCCTTACCCTGCTTAATTTTTTTCCATAGGACTTATCACTACCTGACATAATATTATAAATTTCTGTTAATTTGTTTATTATCTGAATATAACTTTATGAGGGTAGGGATTTTGCCTGTCTTTTTTGCTTCTGTATCTTCAGGGCCTAGAACAGTATTTAGCACTCAATATCTATTGATTAAGTATTTGACACTTTTTTTTTTTTTTTTTTTTTTTTTTTTGCGGTACGCGGGCCT
>NC_041231.1:33191273-33299744 GCF_002837175.3 Physeter macrocephalus
GCGCAGGCTCAGCGGCCATGGCTCACGGGCCCAGCCGCTCCGCGGCACGTGGGATCCTCCCAGACCGGGGCGCGAACCCGGTTCCCCTGCATCGGCAGGCGGACGCGCAACCACCGCGCCACCAGGGAAGCCCCCTGACACATTTTTGATAAATGAATATCGAATAAAGTATAGTGACTATTGTGGCAAAGGCTCTTTTTATTTGTCACACGGTTACTATTCTGTGGCTAGGATGACTCAGTTCTCTCACTACTTTTCTCTATTTGAAAGATTGGGAAACCTTTTGTGCAGTGTCCCATAATATCATTGGGCTTTCGTTGGATATAAACACATCATTTTCATATTAATTCTGCCTTTGTTCTTTTATCATTAGCCCATAACAATTAAAGGAGACCATTACTCTGCCACACTATGGGTTTTTATGATGTCATATCAAAGTCTCCATTAATTAAATAATTTAATAAATTAAAGCCTTATTCGATGACATTATCTCTCAGTTACGAATCATCTCCACTAAAGAGCACAATGGCAGACGTGGGACAATTTTAGCATTAAGACATGCCAACCTAACAGCCAGATGTGCTTATTGACACAATGAAAGTTAAAAACTGTCACTTTAGGTGATTGTTTGGTGCCAGTGACACTGCCAACAGGACAGTCGATGGGGTAAAAAAAGACAAACTCAGGCGCTGCTATTGGAAGGCACAGCTCAATTATCAGATTGTCATTTAGATTCTTTAGAATGTTAATTGGATAAAATCACAAATTAAAAAATAAAATGTTTAGAGCTATAAGACTGTGTCTTCGGGTTTCGGTTCAAGAGAGATTGATGTGCAAGGTAACATTCAAACTTCTTAATTTATAATGCAAGGTCCTCATTTAACTGAAATGTGAATTGGAGTGGAAGAAAGTAAGACGAAGGCAGGGAGACCAAGGATACTAATGTAATTATCTAAGGAAGAGATGCTAAGAGATGGGGTTGGGAAGAAGAGATGTAGGAAAGGAGGAGACAAGATGAAAGCTGCATCATATGGAAGTAAAAAAAAATGGGGGAGAGTGAAGTACAGCAACATCAGAGGTAGATGACAAATGGATTCTTTTATATTCATGTTAGAGGTAAAGACATGGAATAGTGGACTGGCCACCATAATTTGGAAATTTTTGTGTGTTACTTGTGTAAGGATTAATTAATTACCTTATAGCTTTAAGAGAGTATGGTTTGCTAATGTGTCTGAGTGACTTATTGAGAATAGCTAAATTATGAGCTTAAGCTAGATATAGTCATGCCTTCTATGGTGTGTAGACTTGGTACATTTGGATAATCCCTGACTTTTGGGAAAGTGTAAATCAATCTCATGGTTGAACTAAAGCCAAATATACCAGGAATCACAACAGACATAAAGATGATTCATTCTATGTGTCAATAGACAAAGATTTTTAAGTTGCATGGGGAAGAAGAAACAGTTACACTCTCTTTACACACTGTTTATAAGGAATACCCCTATTAAGAATAATGGCATGGGAAGATTTAAAGAAGATAGATGGAAATTGATATAATATACCATGCAAATACCTTTCAAAAGAAGGCTGGTGACATTGTATTAATATCAGACAAAATGTACTTTAAAAAATGTTATTACAGATAAAGAAAGTCATTATTTAATGATAAAAGAACAATTCACCAAAAAGATATATTAATCCGGAACCTGCATTACCTAGTCACATCATTTCAAAAATATATAAAGTAAAAATTGACCATATCACCACGAGGTATTGAGAACATAGGTAATCATAATTGGGAGGGTTTTTAAAAATATTTATTTATTTATTTATTTTATTTGGTTTTGCCGGGTCTCAGTTGCAGAAGGTGGGCTCCTTAGTTGTGGCTCGCGGGCTCCTTAGTTGTGGCTCACTGGCTCCTTAGATGCGGCTTGCCGGCTCCTTAGTTTCAGCACCTGGGCTCCTTAGCTGTGTCAGGTGGGCTCCTTAGTTGTGGCTTGAGGACTCCTTAGTTGTGGTATGTGGGTTCCTTAGTTGCGGCAGGTGGGCTCCTTAGTTGTGGCATGCAAACTTAGTTGCGGCATGCATGTGGGACCTAGTTCCCTGACCAGGTTCAAACCTGGCCTGCATTGGGAGCACAGGGTCTTAACCACCGTGCCACCAGGGAAGTCCCCATAATTGGGAGTTTTAAACATTTTCTCTAAGACACTGAAAAATCAAATAAACTAAAAAAATTAGAAAGGATAAAGAAGATTTAAATAACATAACTGATTAGCTTGATTGAATAGACATACATAGAACTCTGAACTCCTGAACTCCACTACCAGAGAATATACACACATCGAAAGCCTTACCACTGATGGCTAAAAATTATATTTCCTCTTATCTCGGAAGAAAAAATATTAGGAGACCAAAAACAAACAGACATCAAAAACTTTATACATTTGGAGCTAGTGGGAAGCTGCTGCATAGCACAGGGAGATCACCTCTGTGCTTTGTGACCACCGAGAGGCGTGGGATAGGGAGGGTGGGAGGGAGGGAGATGCAAGAGGGAAGAGATATGGGAACATATGTGTATGTATAACTGATTCACTTTGTTGTAAAGGAGAAACTAACACACTATTGTAAAACAGTTATACTCCAATAAAGATGTTAAAAAAAAAACTTTATACATTTGGAAACAAGATCATACTTCTAAATCTTGTCAAAGAAAAGTGATGATAGAAATTAGTTGATACTTTATTTTAAATCTTGTGGGTTACAATTAAAGAGGTACATAAAGGAAAATTTATAGATTAAAATGCATATGTTTGAAATGAAGGAGGACTGATTATTAGTGAGTTAAGCATTCAACCAAAAAGTTATAAATAAGATAGCAGAGTAAACCAAAATAAAGCAAAGGGAAAAGATAATACAAAGTACTGCAAAAAGAAATGAAATAGAATACAAAGGAATAGCAGAGAAGATCGACAAAGCAAAGGATGATTCCTTGAAAGACTAACTAAACACATCTGGCAAACTTGATCAGCTACAGAGACAAAGACAGAAATAAGGAAAGAAAGAGGAAGAGTGACAGAGAGAACACAAATAGTATTAGAAATGAAAAGAGGGACCTAGTATATGTATAATAGAGAATAAAAGGTCAAAAGAATGTACTATGAGTAACTTCATGGTAATATATTTGAAACATACATTTTAATAAATAGGGGTGCCCAATACATTTATGACACACACATTCTAAGCTCATGTCACAACAGGAGACTGAGAAACATGATTTCTAACTGAGTTTGAATAAATGAATGGAAGAGAAAATCATTCACTCATATGAAACGTATTTATGGACATCTGCTATGTACCGGGAATTGTGCTGGTGCTACCTTATATTTTCATGAGGTGGATGGACATTAAACAAATGATTACAAAAAACAGATATTTACAGTTGAGGTAAGTGCAGTATAGGAAGGGTCAGAGCATTTAACAGGGAACTTAATCCTATTTGGGCAAAGGGCAGATTAACAAAGGTTTCCCGAAGAGGTGACGTTTAATCTGGGACTTAAATAATGGGTAGGAGTTACCCAAACTAGAAGGGGTGGTTACAGGGCCCAAAGACATAGATCATAGAGTGGATGGTTAGAAAGGTGTGAAAATCGGTTTCAGCAGTTGCCTTTGGAATATGGTAAGGATTTATACAAGCCAAATACATTAAATTCACACGTCTAAGTAAAGCACAAACATATTTCCCCTTCTTAATAGCTTTATGTAGATGCTTAAGAATGTAATCTGTAAAGAAAGTATTAAAACAAGGATGGGAAGGAAATAAACCAGCTTCATTCAGAGTAGTGGTTGCTTCTAGCGAAAGGAGAGCAGAAGAGGCTTCTGCATCCATCCCTTGTTAATGGTGATTCCCTTCCTGAAAGGAAGGATAAAGTAAGCCACAATCATGAGTGTGCTAATTTCTTTAAGTGTTGGCCTTATCTGAAATGGAGACCTCAATTATAAAACATCAGGCAGAAAATCACAGAAGAGAAACTTAGAGATGCTGTTCTGAAGGGAGCAGTGGTTTAGACAGTACTACTCAAAATGTGAAGAGGGAGGTCAGACACTGAGAGTAAGGATTTAGGACTGCCTTGTCCAGCACAGTAGCCACTAGCTACACGTGGCTATTGAGTACTTGAAATGTGGCCGGTCTGAATTGACATACTGTAAGTGTACAATACACACTGGATTTCGAGGACAGTATTAAAAAAGAATGTAAAACATTTCAATAATATTTTTTATTGAAGTATAGATGATTTACGATATTAGTTTCAAGTGTACAACATAGTAATTCAATATTTTTATAGAGTTTACTTCACTTAAAATTATTATAAAATATTGGCTATATTCCCTGTGCTGTGCAATATATCATTATAGCTTATTTATTTTATACATAGTAGTTTTTACCTCTTAATACCCTACCCCGCTAGTTTGTTCTCTATATCTGTGAGTCTGTTTATGTTTTGTCTTATTCATTTGGTTGTTTTACTGGATTGGCCAAAAAGTTCATTTAGGTCTTTCCACAAGAGTGTATGGAAAAACCTGAACGAACTTTTTGGCCAACCCAATATTTTTTAGATTCCATGTAGAAGGGGTAACATATAGTATTTGTCTTCAACAGTATGTTTATATTGATTATATTATATGAAATGATAAGATTGTGGATATATTGGGCTACATTAACATATTATTAAAATTAATCTCATCTGTTTCTTTTTACAGTTTTTAACATGGCTACTAGAAAGTTTAAAATTACACATGTGGCTGACATTTTATTTCTGTTGGACAGTGCAAGTTTAGGAACTTTTATAGCAATTTGGCATTGCCACAATATCCAAGTGTATGTCTCATCAGCCCACAACATATTGGAAAGGAATAATACAGTCAACTAGTATTTCATCACAGATAAGTAGTGAAGCACTGCTTGAAACCATTCATATCTTCCAAAGTGTTTAGCCACTATGCTTACTATAGGAAGATACATATATGTCAATTTCTCAGAGGTCTGTGAAATAGTCCAAGGAGGCAACTGTTAAATTGATGTGGCCTTCTGAGTATGAAAAAAGTGATTGATAAAATGTTATCATATAACCCTTCAGATTTGCTTGTATTTATTTTCAATTACATAACTTGCATATTGGAGTTGGACAGAATATAATAAAAACTGTGGTAAATAATACATTTTTAAAAGTCCAATTGAAAGACCAGTTTGGCATCAACTAGTATTTTTTTTTGTTTTTTTTTTTTTTTGAGAATTGAAAAAACAGGGAGTGGGGAAGCTCGTATCTCAAATTAGTTACATTGCAGCATTGATAATATACTTATGTAATTGTCTTCCTTAGATTTTGTTCTATAAAATTGACTTATTTTTCATCAGAATGGGCTAGTTAACATTGGACTTGGAATTGGCACAGGTGAGCTTGTGATTTACAGGGCAATTTTTCTCATCAAAATCTGGGCAGAACCATTTATTTTAAAACCAATATTTATTTTACAATGGGAAGATGGAGCAGATTAAAGGAGCATAAAACCATGATAAATCACCCAATCTTTATCCCATAGAAAATCTTTTAAATGGCTCTTTAAAGTAATGGCAGTAAAACTGTCTCATAGAGTTTGTATTTGGATGGCTTTCTAGCATATGGTATAGTCATGTAGATTAAAATCTAATTAACGAGGAATTTGTAAATATTCAGACGTGGTCTGTGTGATTCTTTTTCAGTGAAAAGTTAAATGTGTTTTTTCCGTAGCCAAGTTTCTGAGTCTTGCTTATGAGTAAAGGGAATCCAGCCTCAAAATTTTAGCTGTTTGAAATCAAAGGCCGAAGAAATGAAATATCTTTTAGTCTTTTTATTTAATAATCAATTTTTATATTAAATGTTTAAGAACATGTTTATGTTTACTATAGATTATTATACAAGAAAGGAATTTTTATAACATCTTGTTTGATTTGGTTCCCATTTATATCTTAGGTTACAGTAATTTCTATGGTTAAAAATAATGGCGTTAAATTTCTCTAATAGTATTATTTAACGCTATTCTAATGATAAGTGGACTTGTATAGAACTTTTGGACTGATTAAAAAATGCTAAAGAGTAGAAAACATTTGAAATGGATGAGATCTGCTTGTAATCATGGTGAATTTTACAAATGGGGAGTCTGTGTCCTGTGGATGTTCCATTGTGGGTGTTCTGTCTCTACCTAACTGAAGACTCCAGGTCAGCAGTTGGCAAACTTTTTTGTAAAGGACCAGAGACTAAATATTGTAGGCTTGTTGGGTCCACATTCCAACTATTCAACTCTACTGTTATTGGGTGAAAGCCGCCGTAAGTAATATATAAATGAATGGGTGTGTGCACACTCTTTAACCCAACAATTCTATGTCTAGCAGTGTTCCCTAAGGAAATAATCAGAGGCTTTGGCAAAGAAGCATGTACAAGAGTATCTGTCATGATATTACTTTATGACATGGAAAGCTATTTATGGGCCCTGGTTAATTAAAAGAAAAGCAGCAAAACAGAATGTAATATGTGATCCTATTTTGATATAATGTATGTACAAACCCATATACTAGGTTGGATCATGTGAAATTAATGTTAAATGGCTGTTTTTTATCTGCAAAATGGAAATTTTATATGGTCAACCTAAGAAAGAGACTGAAAGATTATCCACCTGTAATTTCTTAGGTTGAAGAAATAGAATAATTTTTATTCTACTCTTTTTCATATGTTCATTTGTTACAAGGAATATATTTTACTTCACAGTGAGAAAATGATGCAGGATTTTTAGGACAAAAGAAAGATTTTGCCATTCAAATTGTGGGTACATAGCAGTGGAAATGCAGAAGGCATGCACATGTAGTCCTCTCTGGAGGAGATGTGTCTCCTGTGAGGAACTAGGAGCTTTGTTTGGTTGGCAAGGCCATTCCTGTTACGACAGTGGATACAGGGAGCTGCAGCCAGTGCACGTTGTGTATTTTCTCCCATTGGTTGACTCCATTCCCCCGATGCCGTTTAACATTCAATTCATCAAATGAGCTCCTCTTGTTCAGATTGCTTTCACATCAAATTGCTGTCTGATTAGGATTTGGCTTTGCATGGAGGACATCTTCAGAAAGGGAACGTTCTGGTCATTCTGACGTCTGTGCGGCAGTTATATTACAAATTGTAGACTTCTACTTCGATATTTTGGGTTCATGCTGCTGGACTCGTGAGCTTTGTTTAATGAAGTCCACCTCCTGAGAGAGGGATTCTGTCTTGTGTGCTGAGAACCCCAAGGCCCAGGATGCCAAAACCTAGTGAAGGAACTTCCTAAGGTATAGATGACCTTCAGTTGGGTCTCTGGGGAGGGAGCCTGCTGCCCTTCCTCAGATGGCATTCTACATTTCTGCACAGTAAGTTGCTTGAGTCTTTTCTTATTTGAAACTTTGCCCCTTTCCAACTCTCAAGTTCTGCAATTCTTCAATTTTTCTCTCTTCAGCCCTTGCTTGCTCCATTTTCCTCACTGTTTCTTGTCACCTGGCAGAAACACAGTGGGGAGAGACTGGTACACAAGAGACATTTTGCTGCTGGTATTTAACTTTCTCCTGAAGTTTTTGTTGGATGACATTGATTTCTAGTGCAAAGGGCGCTCAGCTTTGGAGCAGACCTGTAGAGAAATAGAGTCCCTCAGGCCTGCTGTGAGGCTAGAATCCCCTTGTCCCAGCAACAGGGATTGGCATTTGTGTGAGACAGTGGGACATGCCCCTGATGCCGGGAACTTCTTGCAGTGACAATCAGCGTGAAGAAAAGCAATGGACCATTTCTCTACCTGAGGGAGGCAGACATTTTGTGAGCTCACATGTTTTTCTCATCAGACTCTGAAAGGGCATTTTACTGTATTTTGATACAATGTTCAAACTACACATTAGGGGTAATTTCTGCCTTATTTGGAGCACCAGTCAGAATGATCTTATCTCCATCAGAGGAAATGAAGAGGCCTCTGTTTCTGACACTACTTTGTTAAAGAGAAAATATTTTCCCAGGAGGCAAAAGTTACTGGCTAAATACAGCCCCAAATCAAAGATCTTTTCTACCAAGAACTCTTATGTCAGCTTTCTTTTTCATAAATTAATGTGGATCTGTGGAATTTACATTTCCTACAAATTGTTTACCCATTTTCCCTTTTCATAAGGTGAGAGAAGATCCTAATTCAAGATACATTCTGTCACTTTGGAGGCTGATTGGGGATGAGAGTTTTTTTGTATTCAAAGAAATCCCCAAAACAATTGGTAAAACTGCTTATAGAATTTGATGTTACACATCTTGAGGAAGATTTAAGTCTGAAAATTTAAAAGACTTCAATTCACAAAGTGTTGATTGCATCATTTTGCTTAGTAGTACAGTTAAGTCATTTTTAAAAAGTCAAGTAAATACGTTTTGGCCTCATCAATGAAATGTACCAAGAACCATAAAGTAGTGAAATGGTGTTAAGAAAAACAACATTTAATTTTTTCTTTGTATTCTTTGTATTGAAAAAAGTGAAAATTACCCTCTTTCCCTTTGAGTTCATGCTACAAAAGCTTATAAATTTTATGTTGGGTATTTAGATGTTTATTTGAGGAGGAGCTCAATGTATAAATCTGAATGCTAACAATATGACGATTAATTTTAGAAAATTGTCAGTCAGCAGACATGCTGGGCCTAGAATAAGATGATTCATTTGCTATATAGGCAATATTGTATGTTATTAAAAAATCAGGGGATAGTCACATAGAAAGGGGAAAAAAATGAATGGATCAATAATTTAATTTAGCTCTGACCTGGCTAAGTTCTATAGCATGGTTCATAATTTTTCAATGAATAGACCCTTAACATTTTACATATAGTGCCTCAGTTTTCTATTGATCTTCCCTAATGTATTCTTCATGTCAAAGAAGGAATAAAAACAAATAAAACACGCTGTTTAACAAAAACACAGTGTGTCGCCTGCAAATGTTAACCAAAATATGACAACATATGGGCATTATTTATTCTGTTTTCAGAACTACTTTTTTCCTGGCTAATTTAAAAATTTGGGGCTTCCCTGGTGGCGCAGTGGTTGAGAGTCCGCCTGCCAACGCAGGGGACACGGGTTCGTGCCCCGGTCCGGGAAGATCCCACATGCCGCGGGACGGCTAGTCCTGTGAGCCATGCCGGGAAGATCCCACATGCCGCGGAACGGCTAGTCCTGTGAGCCATGGCTGCCGAGCCTGCGCGTCCGGAGCCTGTGCTCCGCAACGGGAGAGGCCACAACACTGAGAGGCCCGCGAACCGCAAAAAAAAAAAAAAAAAAAAATTTAGAAGAAAAATGGGTAGTAAATGAATGATAACTTGAAGGGCAAGTTCATGGAGTTCTCTCTTAGTTAATAGATTCTTAGTCTCTCTGCATTACTTAATTGCTTATTAAAAGCGGAACCCCTGATGTACTATGTGTAGTATGTATTTATTCCATGGAAAATTATTAATTTTTAATTGAACTAAGTGTGTGCTTGGACAAGGGACCCTAGCTATTAATCAGGAAGCAAGTGATTGACTGATGTTCATGTTCATTAATTATTCAAGGAAGTTCAATTTTAAGGTCTATAACAGTAGAAGAAAGTTTTTATAAGTGAGTGTGTTTGTGCTGGTACATTTTAGTACTATATTTATTTGTTAATTTAACAAATATTTAGTATGTGCTATGTGCCATGCAGTGATGAGTCAGTGATGAGCAAGCCCATGGGCCCCTGTACTCACAAAGCTTCCAGGGCAGTACGTAAAACAGGTATATCAGTGCTGTTTAGGACTGATATACTCAGTCCTAAACAGTCAAGTCCTGCTTGACTCCCCTCTATGTACAGAAAATGATTCTTCTCTGCACAAATTTCCTGAGTCTCCTGGAAATTCAAGCTATTAAATTCTAATTACCATCTGAGGCAATATTTTCTTTAGAATGATAGAATCATAGTTTCTAAGAGCTGAAAGAGACCTGCGAAGTTGTCTGGCACTGGACCCTTTTGTTCTCCGGCCTCAGCCTGGGCCTGTCCAATGTCAGGAGGGGGAAGTGTACTCATTCATGGGGTCATTCCTGGAATGTGTGGATTATTTCAAAGTTCTTCCAAATAATGAACTGAAGCTTATTTCCCTGCAAAATCTCTTTATCGATTCCAGTTTTGTATCTTGGACAAAATCATCACATCTTATTTACATATTATTTGGAGTATGTATCACAGTTTTCCATATATTTCTGTGATCTTTTTATTATGAACATGTTATCCCTGTTAGATGCATGTATCCTGACAACAGAATTGTGTCTGGTTTTGCTCACTGCTATTTTCACTAGCACTGTCATAACACTAGGCAATGAATGAAGGAATGAATGTTTTATCTTATGCCAAAAAGGCTTCAGGGAGGAATACATAGATTTAAACTATACGTCTTAGTCCATTAACTATTTGACAACTGTCATAGTTCTTTTACTTCAGTTTTTCTCATCCTTAGGTTCAGATTCTCCTTCCTAACTTTCTTTACATGTGACAGGGTGTCCAGCCAATTATACTGAAGTCATCTCCTTCCTAATGCCTCCCACTTTGTTAATATAAAAAGAAAGTGCTGGTCTCACCAGGAGGTTTGGGAAAGGTTTCACAGACAAGGTACAGATTGACATGTGCTGAGTCTTGAAGAACAAGGAAGTGTTCTCCATGTCAGTGAGGCCAGAAAGGGCACTTTTAAGGTACACTGAGAACAGTGGTACCAGAATGTTCACCCACCTTGCAGATTTCCATTAGGTCACCTAACTTCCTAGTTAAATCCTCTTTGGGGATTTTTTGCTCTTTTCTTTCCATCTTCCTCATGAACTTCACTATTCTTTCACCTTGATCACTTCCTTACCACTACCGCAAAGCTCCAGGCAGAGCTGCCCGAGGTTTAGAGCTTACTTGAGGGAGTTAGTCTATATTCAAATCGGGGTTCAACCCATATTTTGCATGGCCTTCAGTGAGGTAGGTACTTCTTTGAGATTTAGCGTTTTCTTCTTTAAAATGGAGAAAATAATAATACCTTATAAAATAATTGAATTATCAGGTAAATTATTTGTGAAGTGCCTGACCTGTAACTATTATTCCCCACTTCCCTCCCTGGGAAACTCCTGCTGTAGTTCACTTCCGCTGGTATAGCTATTGGTCCAGAGGCCCCAGCACATGCACGTGGCTCAGACATATTTTCCACAGAAACCCATCAGGTGTTAATAGTGGCAGAGCTATTTCAGTTTCTTTCAGGTCCTCAGTCCAATGGATTTACATCTTCACCTTTATTTCTTTCATCCTCCAGGCTCCTGGGGTCCAGTAATTTTTTAGATTTTTTTGGTAGGACTGTAAAGGAATCAGATTTGACACATTTTCCTCTGATTTCTCTCCTTTCGGGTCTCCATTTCTCCTGGTATTACAAGAGCCTGGATTTCTCTGATCTCGTCTCTCTCAGCTTCATCTGGGTAATCAACATATTCATTTCATTCTGGTCAAGATTTCTCTCAATAGGTTTATTGCAGATGGCTGCAGCTGCGATCAGTGTTTACAATCTGATGACAAGTTGGAGATTAAGGCTTGTCATCACTATTTAATTAACCTCAAATTAAGCGCTTTCCGGTCCCGTTCCATGCCCTTCCACAAGCCCAGGAGAGCTTCTAAAACAGTGCTTGGAGTCTTGATAGATTCGGGGTCACATCACTGGAAAGCAGGGGCTGATTTAGCTGTGACTCTGAAGAGCAACACTATTTGATCCTTAAGTCACTTGCCCGAGGGCTGAAGCTAGGTAGCTATTCAAAGTCTCTATAAAGAGAGGGGAAGAAAGGAGAGCATTTTTCTAATTCTAGGAAGCAGGTAGTCTGTGAACTGCAGAGATGATGAGACAAAAAGTATTCCAGAGACAGAAAAAAAACTCTGTTCTTAATATTTAAAAACAACTTTGTTTTTGTATCACAGAAGTAGTATATGTCAACAGCAAAATTATACATGGTAATTGTAAAAGGATGGAGAAACAAAAGAAGAAAGTAAAAATCTTACAAATTCCTACTCTCCATACCTGCTTTTAAGGCTTGCCCGAGCTGTCCAGTCTGGTAGCCACTAGCCACATGTGGTTCGTAAATATTTAAAATATGACAAGGCTGAATTGACACCACGTGCTAGCAGTATAAACTACACACCAAATTTCAAAAAGAGAATTTAAGCTATTGTTATTTTGTGTATGTTGGATTAATTAAAATGCATCTTTAAATGAATTTCATCTTTGACTTTCTTCATCTTTGACTTTTTAAAATATGACTACTAAATGCTTTAAAATTACATATATTTCTATTGGACAGTGCAATTTTAGACCTTTTTCTTATATCAAAATTTTTTTAAAAGAAAAATTGCGTTATTCTACGTAAAACTTTGTATCCTCCTTTTTCAGTTAATGCAAGTATGTTCATGTCATGAAATATATGATATGGCATTATCTTTAATCATTTGTAGTATTTCATTATATGATGTGCCTGAATAGATTAATCCAATCCACTGTTGCTGAACACTTAGGTCATTACCATTTTTTAAAATTTCAGATTATTCATAACATACTTATAACTATCTCTTTGGACTCATCCTTTATTGTGCTTCTAGGATTTGTTTCTGGAAGCCAATTAGCCAAGTCACTTGCTTGTGGTGTTTAAGCAAATTGCCATATAGAAAGGTGGCACTGATTCATACTCAGTCCAGTGGTTTATAATAATGCTCATTTCACCTCATCTTTATCAACACCAGATATCATCATTGTTCTTAATTCTTATTGTAACAAGCAGCACTGTTATGGGTTTGCTCAGCAAATTATTGAAAAAGTCTTAGTTTTAAGCTTTGTGCAGTGGTAGTATCGTAGCCAATGAGGTTTATCCGAGGCACGATTACTGCTAATTGAAAAAGTCTTAGGCTTGGTAGCTTCTATCCTGGTCCTGCAGATACTTAAGATGATTTTCTCTTATCCCTCAATCATTCTTTTATCCATCCACTCTTGAGCATCCATAATGTGTCCAGCACTGCCCAAAGATTGGTAGAAGACAGGGTATTTGATTTTAGGAAATCCCTTATATTTAATATTTAAGTTGTAAAAGAAAGGAAGAGAAAATAAACAGGGCAAGGGCCATGTGAGTCTTATTTACTACAGTATTTCAGCACCTAAATAGAATGTCTGGTACGTGGTAGACTCCCAGTAAATATCGTTGAATGAATTCATGACTAAGTGTATGCTAATGTTTACATAAGTGATGAAGAAAACAAAATAAAGGGGTAATGATTTTAAGGCAGGGACAATAAGGGAAAGCTGTCTGCCTCCTGTCTTAACCCAACAGAAACCAGAAGGCATGAGAGCTGCAGAGGGCTGCAGAGGAGAGGCCACCACAGAGCAGACAAAGGGTCTGCAGGGGCAAATAGAGAATAACCAGGACACCAGCTCTGATACCTGCCCTCTGGGGTAGGGCACTCACCCTTTCTGAGTTTGGTTTCCTCATCTGTAAAATGTGCATAATTATACCTACCTCAGAAAGTTGTATTAGAAATAAATGGAGAGCACTTAGCACAATGGTATTTTCTTTACTTGTATTCATTAGTGGCTTAGCTATGTCAGTTTCTAAGCATCTTGTTCATTTATAATTTCTTATAAGTTATCAGAAGGAACAACAGAGAAGAAACTTACCCTGATAGACCTGGACCTTATATTTAGACTTGAAAAGTTCTACACCCCCCCAGTGAGGTAGCCGTTTGCGTTCTGAACTGTGCATATCAAACCCTTATACTCTGGTTAAAAATCCATAGAATTTTTCATGTAGTTGGATAATTAGGCCACATGCTGTTCGCTCTGCTCAAAAACGGTCATTTAAGTGTCCTTTTATTTTTTTTGGCATCCACTGAGAAGTTTAAATAGCCACTGCCAGTGTGATTTCTATATGCTCTTTAAAAAATGCTGAAATTGAAAAGAGTTTAATAAAATTGCTAGACTGTTAGCTTTAGCAAGCTGTCCCAGACATAAACCTGAGAAAACAAACCCCAAACCCCAAAGTAAATACTTCTATGAATCGGGGACTTTCACAGGTGCTCCCTGGAGAGTGTAGTTTGACTCATATGGAGTTAGTTGACAAGCAAAGGTGGAAGCTAGCAGCTTCTGAGGTGATTTGACTCCTTTATTCTCCTTTAACAGATATCTGTACTAAATATGAGTGACAGCATTTGGAACTAAGGGACCGTGAAGTATCATCTGCCTAATTCTTATGTAGAAAAATGAGTAGTGCAATAGTGTAAAACAAATGAATATATTTCAGGTATATGAACGTTCTTAAATTACCAGACCCTTAGGGAATATAGTTATTAAATGAATAGTGTCCAATAAGAGGAACAGCTTATATTTATTCAGCCTTTACAAGGTCCTAGTCACTATTCAGAATGCTTCATGCATGTTATCTCATTTAATCCTCACAGCAGCCCAAAGAGTAGAGAGTGTTTTCTCCATTTTGCAGATAAGGAAACTGAGACTCCAAGAAATAAAGCCAAGTGATTACAGTCTCATGTTTAGAAAGAGGCAGAGGCAGGGTTGAAACACACAGCATTTCACTCCAGAGCCTGAACTCTCTCAGCTGCTGTTCTGTACTGTTTCTTTCTTAAATGTATATGGAGTAAGCTGAGAGTGTGAGGAAATCTTGTTGAAGATAACAGCTCAGGTAAGCCCGTGTGGGATATTCAGGTACAGTTTTTATTCCCATAAATTCCTTGCAGATTATAGACATGTTCCTTGGTTTACTACTAGAAAACACCTTCTTAATTGATCTCAGTATCAAACCTATTGCACTAATTGAACGAAAGGAGTTTTATGGCCAGTGTAGCAAGATGTTTACCGAATATTCTGTTCACGTTCATGGTTTTTAATTTTTAATAGCCAAATGTTATTTAAAAATGTGACTTTTATATTAGTTACATCATGTGTTGAAATGTATCCTTAATTGTAGTACTTTTATTGACTGCGAGAGGATGCAAAGTGGAATCCACAATTTTAATTAACTGTTCCTCCTCTGACATTTCAATACCAGTTTCAGAAGTGATAGAGGATGGCAGTTACCTATGAGAATTTTTCTATAAAGAAGCTAAGATGGAGGAATGTTAGAGTTGTCTTGGTGATTGAGAGGAAAAACAGAGAAAGGAGAGGATTGGCTATTATCCTCACAGGTTAATAACATGGTCAGTAAACAAAGCTTCTGTTATTTTAGGTAAATTTTAAAAATTTGAGCAGATAACAGACCAGTTGAAATAAAAAATAAAGAAATCACTTAATTCAACTCTAATTTTTATGCTGCAAAATGGTGTCTTTTTTATGAAAGTGAGAATTTCTCAGACATCACATATCTTTCCCTTAAAGAGTTTTTGAGGATTTTCTATGAGTCAGAAGAGGCAAAAACGTGAAGGTCAAAGATAATGGGTCCCTATCTAACACTGGACAGATTTGCCAAGAACCCAGGACACATTTTTTTAAATAAATTTATTTGTTTGTTTGTTTATTTTTGGCTGCGTTGGGTCTTTGTTGCTGCGCGTGGGCTTTCTCTAGTTGCGGCGAGAGGGGGCTACTCTTCGTTGTGGTACATGGGCTTCTCATTGCGGTGGCTTCGCTTGTTGCGGAGCATGGGCTCTAGGCACGCGGGCTTCAGTAGTTGTGGCGCGTGGGCTCAGTTGCTCTGTGGCATGTGGGATCTTCCCAGACCGGGGCTCGAACCCTTGTCCAGGGCTCGAACCCTTGTCCCCTGCATTGGCAGGCAGATTCTTAACCACTGTGCCACCAGGGAAATCCCCCAGGATACACTTTTATTTCCTTTTTATGGTAAAAGCCAGAGAGAACGCTGTGGAGTTTAAACACGGTTTCTGTATCTGGTGCCCACCCGGGAAGATGAAGGTAAGGAGGCCAATTTATCCAGCAAATGTGCCCAAGCACATAATTACCTCCCTTGATGTCTGTCGATACTTTACCACATCCCCCGGGAAAATCTCTGGGCAGTCCTTCCAAGTCATTTTCAGAGATCTCATCGTGGCAGGTGAGCTTATTTATTTATTTCCATTTTGAGAGCTTTACCTTTCCAGACTCCCTTTTAATGTTTACCTCTTGTATGAAGAATGGAGACTGCGGGCATTTCATTACCAGGTATCTCCCTGCTGCAGGCACTGCCTGGAGAAGTTTCCCTCTGTTTGGCTTGCAAGCCTCATTTATTTTCCCGAGCTTTCTAATCTGGGCAGAGCCCAGCGGACGGCATTATTAAATTACCATTATTACACTGTGTTGTCTTGGCATGATCAGGGGCTGAGTTGGAAAAGTTCGTGTTGGGCAGGGAACACATTTTCTCCCCTTCTCGAGCTGCCCCAAACGGACCTTAGCTGACGTTCTGGGTCTGTATCAGCCTCAAGATTCTGTGAAGTCAAAGCAAAGATTTAACCACATTTGAGGCATTTCTTCTAATCAGTATAAAGAATGGGCATTCCCCTTTTAAGTAGGTTGCTTTGATTTGGGATCAGCTGGACAATTCATGATTGTAATTTTTTTGATTTGGGGGGGTAACATTTGACATTCAAAGTTATTTGACATTTCAGAAGTTATAGTGTCATTTTAAAAGCTCTAATATAACTAGTATATTTGCATGTAATTCATTTACACAGGCTTTCAAAGATTGTCTATTCTCAGTAGAGAAGTTTTAATTAAAAATGTTTTATTGCCACTCCAAGTGTCTTTAAATTAAGGCACTGCTCTTTTCTGTTTTTCTTCCTCACGTACTCTTGATAATCAACCTAGTGTTGTCTGCAATGATAAAAGTTATTCTTGTCATATTTTAAGCATTTTCTTGTTCATCACTGTGTCACCAATGGCTGTACAATGCTAGCCCATAGTAGGTACTCAGTAAATTCTTATTGAATGAGTGTTTCAACGCTGCCCATGCACTGTATATTCTAACCATTCTGGAATATGTTTTATCACAGGCACTCTGCTTGCTCCCACCTTAGGAATTTTACCCACCACTCAGAAATGTCCTTTGCCTCTCAAATCTTAAGCACTTTTATACTCCTTATTTGTGAGTTTTATTCTCCTGTCCCTGTCTAAGCACAATTCCTGGTATATATATTAGGTGCTCAATAAATGTCTTAATGAATACATGAGTTATTGAATGAACACACATGTATAGTTAACCGAAGGAAAAATTATGTGTGACATTTATAAACCATTTTTATAACATTTTACAACAATTTTAGTTTTAGGCATTCACTAAAATGATAAAAAGTAAGTTTGAAACACCATTTTTCTTGTCCAGTCCTTGACTCAAAACTCTTCAATGGCTCTCCATTCCCTTTAGCAGTGGTTTTCTAACGATGACAATCTGATCTTGGGATTATGTCTTTTCCCAACTTAAAACCCTTCAAAGGTTTCTCACTGCCCTCACAAAAAAATATGATTCAAACTCTTTAAGCATGGCTGAGAGTTCCACCTCTCCAGCTAGAGTCTTCCCCAAGCTCCCTTTACTGTTTCACGTCTAGATCATATGGTTCATTAAACCTGTAATGCTTCCTCTTCTCCAGGACCTTGGCACTTTGGGTGCCCTCTGCTCCCTCTTCACCCACCTCTTTCCTTAGCTGACTGCTCTTTGGCTTCAGATTGGTCTCGTTTTAAATGTCGCCTTCCCAAGGAGGCCTTTACTATCCACTCCCTGCCGCTGCCGCCACCATCACCCCTTCCTGCCTCTACTAGTTTAGATAATTTTCCTGCTTTGTATGCCTTGCAGATATTTTATCAATAGAATAGAATTATGTGGGGTTTTTTGGCCAAGTCGTATAAAGTATTAAGTTAATGGAATTTAAATTTAGAATTTCCACAATTTTAAGTTTTCCTCCTGTAGGTGTCTCTCAAACATTTTGGTGGCTAACATGACCCTCTCCCACCCCCTGACGTGCACAACACATTTATTGTAGGCAAAGTATGCTAAGTGCTTCATATACATTTACTCATTTGCTCTCACACCAGCCTTATGGTGAATACTGCTATTGTCCCCCATTTTATCAGAAAAGCTAAGTTCAGTGACATAAGAAACTCACATAGCTGATGAGTGGCAAGCTGAAGTTTAAGTCCAGGCTGTCTACACTCAATCTATGTAGCCCAAAGCCCAACCTAAAGCTAGTGATTAGACAGTAGTAAATAAATACCCAGCAGATATTTGAAAATAGCCTTGTTTTTTGTGCTGGGTATCTTCCGTTTATCCCTTCATACCCACTTTCTACTCTGTTCTGTGCCTGGGAGGTTCTTCTCTGTTGGCTTTATAAATGGGCTCCTCCCTTAGCCCCACATACTGCATTAACCCTTGGTTTCCCCACACCATTACCACACCTTTGTAAAAAGTTCTGCAGCTTACCCCAGTTGAGTGTTTTGTGTATACTCTGTTTTTGCCCAGATCCTAATTGATACAGACAAAAATATTTTAAATTAAAACTGTAGTTATGGTTGTGCTTTTATATTTCTCATACAGTATGGAGTAATGTTAGCTTTTTTCTACTTTGTCTTTGACTTTTTATAATGAAATTGACGATTGTCATAGTTCATGCAGTCTTAAAGATGAGAGAGACATGCCACACTCTTGTGCAAAGGGCATGTTTCCAAGGAATTTGTAAGCAGTTGGGAAACAGGCCTACAGAATATTTTCTAAAATCTTTAGCCAGCCATGAGGCCTCTTGCATTTTGTGTGTGTGTGTGTGTGTGTGTGTGTGTGTGTGTGTGTGTGTGTTACGCGGGCCTCTCACTGTTGTGGCCTCTCCCATTGCGGAGCACAGGCTCCGGACGCGCAGGCTCAGCGGCCATGGCGGCATGTGGGATCCTCCTGGCCCGGGGCACGAACCCGCGTCCCCTGCATCGGGAGGCGGACTCTCAACCACTGTGCCACCAGGGAAGCCCAGGCCTCTTGTATTTTGACAAGAGTTTCCCTTTCTGCTTTTCTCCGCTAAGTACCCTTTGCTTACTTTAAAGCTGGGCTGCAGGTAGTGTCCCAGCCACCTGGTCCAGGATTGGTTTAATGTCTGGCTTTAAAATAACTCATTTTACTTACTTAAATGAGTTTATATATAAAGAAACTCACATAGTGTTCCATAAATGGAAAATAAAATCCGTTACAATAAATAAGGGAATGAAACTTTAAGGGGGAATATAACAAAAATAAAATGATGCTCTTCATGTTAGCCAAGTGTTAGGAAGGTGTTTTGATATGTTAGCACTAATTAATATTTCTCATTGGATGAATTAGAAAGATTGAAAGAGAATTGAAAGGGACATAACTTTATTAGTCTTTGTTTTGTCCTGTCAGTGACCATCTAGCACCAGGGTTCCATGCCCTGAAGTCTGAGGATCACTGGTATAATCTGTTTTTCCCTATGACGTGCGCTTAACCGGAATGCTTTCCTCCTTCTAGTTTCCTTTTCCTGATCCTCTCCATCTTTCTTTTTGAAACTTTCCTTCACCCTCTTAGCCTACACAAGTCTCTCGTCCGAACTTCCTGACATTTATTATCTGCCCTACTTATGCTGGCTTCTGATTGTTAATGTTTTGACCTGGTATTTCAGTAGCTCATATTTTGTGTCTTGTCTTCTAAACACTGTAAAGTTCTGTCTCCAGGAATAGACACTGGGACCTGTGCTTCTGGAACCCTATATTAATTAAAAGTTCATTATATAGTATTCTGTTTATAATATGTATTACATTATATAATATATAATATATATTATTTATATATTATTAAAGAATATATTATTTATGTATTATATATAATATATATATTTACATATACATAATATATATAATACATATTATGTAATATAATGCATATTATAAACAGAATATATAATAGCCCCATATATAATTAGAAGTTCATTAAATGTTTGCTGTGTTGAATGAATTTGACCCAAAGTAAGTTAAATGATGTTTTAACAACTATGGATATAATTCACAATCACAGTATGATTTTATGTCTGGTTGGGATGCACAATTTGTATTTTTGCTTCTTCTTGCCTTCATAGAAATTACATTCTAGAAGGAGATAAAGATAATAAATTGATACACATATGCATATTATAATGTATCGTAAAGTGGAGTAAGTGGTGTAAGGAACGTAAATCAGCATGCATTGTTAGAGCTTTGGGTTGCTTTTTAGATTGGATAGTCAAAGAATACCTCTCTGATGAGGTGAAATTTGAGGACAAATGTGATTAAAGTTAAGAGGGGGGGGGTACATATGACTATTTGAGGGACAAGCATCCTAGCTAGAAGCAATAGTAAGGCCTGAGGATCTGAGTTGGGACTGTGCTTGTTGGAGGCCAGTGTGGGGGTGAGAAGGGAGCAGTGGGACATGTCATTGAAGAGGTGGCAGGACTGGATTGCATAGGACCTTTTCAGCCATGGTGAAGCTTTTAGATTTTTATTGTAAGGGAAACTACAGGAGGACTGAAAGGAAAGACATAACATGGTCTGATTTATATTTTTAAAAAGTAATAGTTTCAGCTGCTCTGAATAGAAGAGGCTGAAAAAGACAAGAGAGAGGCTGAAAAGGTGGTCAGTTAGGAAGACATGGCTCTGTGCCAGATATGGTAGGGGTGGCTTGGAGCCCAGTGATAGTAGTGGACAAGGGGAGAACTGGAAGGATTGGGAAAAATTCTGAGAGGAGAGCCAACTGTGTTATGCCTTCTAATTTATTTACTACTGTACAACGCTTTCAAAGCAGCGTTCTCCGTTGGTATTTATTTTCATCTTATAATTCTGTTTAAGGCAAGTTTTTTTCAATTTACCAAATATTCTTTTATTTATACTTGCTTTTGGGATAACACTTAATGACTAATTAGTCAATAAAAACCAAAGTTCTATCTGGGGCAAGAATGTGTTCCCGTGGTGAATTTATTTATCCATCTTTTTCAAAAGTAATTTCATTTTTGTATTCGTTCTTGAATACTGTGTCATTTCCCAAATGACTTTTTGGGAGGTGGAATTTTTTTATGCTATTCTAATTTTGTATCCTCTTCCTTCTAATATCCCCATCTGTAGTTTGTATTACAAACTTCATCAGACCACTGCACGCTATTATAGCTGTCGTCACCGTGGGGAGAAAATGACTAATTGAAGCTGCTTATTGATATAATAGAGCAGGTTGTGACACGTAGCGAGAATACTGGAGTGATGGGCCCCAGCTGATGTTATGTAAAAATATTCAGCCATGAAATATGCACTTGTGGATGGCTTTTTGCAGATGTCTGCAGAATGCAGATAATCTGTATTCTGAGGAGATCTGCAAATTAAAGATCTATATGACCAGTTAGAATTATAGCACAGTGAGGACAGAGTGGTGCAGTAGGTAATGATATAGCCTTGAATCTTGGGTAATAATAATTATAACCTGCCTATACTTATAAGCAAAAGGAGATGATATTTACCCCCAACCCCCATTTCAGAGGGAATGGATCAATTCGCAGAAAAATGATGGTGAACTTTTGGATATTTTGGAATTCCTTCAATGCAAGATATATTGGTATCATGAATGGAAGTATAAATTGGTACATTGTCTTTGGGAAGCTATTTGGCCATAACTATCAAAATAAAATGCACACAACCCTTTGACCTAGCAGTTTCATTTCTAGTAATTTATTTTAGAAATATAGTCACTAGATGCACACAAATCTCTGTACTAAAATATTCATCATGGCATTTTGTTTAATAACAAATGATTTTAAATAGTCTAAATGTCCAAGAAATAGATTAGGTGAATAAATTATGGAATATTTATGCACTGTAATATAATTAAGCCTTTAAAAAGCCTGTATCTATATAGAACCATTTCTAAGTGAAAGAAGGGTTAGAATATGCTATTATTTGTGGTCATAGAAATGTAAAGTATATGTATATATATTTATATATGTATATGTTGAAGACTGCATAAGAGATTTTTAAAAGCATGGGTCAGAAGACATTTTTCAATGTACATTGCTACTTTGGTATTATTTCAATTAATTACTTCTTGTATGTATCATCTATTCAAAAATTATAAGGTAAGAAAATTATAGGGGTGGTATATTTGTGTGTTTTTACTCCCCCCCTTACATAAAGATGTCTTTACTTGATTCTCTGCTGTATTGCACCTGACTTCTCTTTTGAGAGTTTTCTTATAATTTCTGTTAGAACACCTTTTATTAGGATATCATTGCACTGACACTTTTAGTAATGAGGTGGCAACTCCCCTTATTCCTTTATTGCTTGCCATGACTCTACAGAATATAGCTCTACCACTTTCTTCCAAGGTTCGGGTCCTTCCTATCCAGGAAAACTATTTAGAAACTTGTTTGTGCCAGTGGTTTCTGCCCACAGCAGGGGCAGGACCAGGGCACGGCGAGAAAATCAGCGGGAAAAGCGTCTCCACTTCTGCTTGTGGTCCCACCGCTGGGGTCTCGCTGCTCCCGCCTTGGCCCAGCGCCATGTGCAGAGTGACGCCATCATTGGGCATTATGAATGCGAGACTGAATAATTAACAGCCACCCCTTAGACGGAGGACCAGGTGCAGGGTAGACTCTTTCTGGATGTTGTAATCAGAAATAGTGCGGCCGTCTTACAGCTGTTTGCCTGCAAAGATGAGCCTCTGCTGGTCAGCGGGCATGCCTTCTTTATCCTGGGTCTTGGCCTTCACATTCTTGATGGTGTCACTGGGCTCCACCTCCAGGGTGATGGTCTTGCCCGTCAGGGTCTTCCCGAAGATCTGCATACCACCCCTTAGACGCACCAAGCCAGTCTGGTGCACCCCGAGTCCCGCGCCCCGGCCCCGGCTGGGCAGCAGCGGCAAGCACGCCCAACCCGCCAAGCCCCAGCGCGACGAGCCTGCTCCACCCCTGCGCAGGAGGCTGCGGCTGCTGGCCAACGCGCTCTCTGGCCCTAGTTCCCCAGCTCTCCCTGGCTCCCCAGAGCACTCTTCTCCCCAGAGCAAAAAGACAAAGGCCACCCTCTCAGCTGGTCAGCGACCCTTCCTGGCAGCCCAGGAGGACAAGGTCCCTTCAAAGATCACCCTTTTTGAGCTCAAATCTTGCCTGCAGTAGGCACAGGAGCTGGGGGCATGGGTCCAGGAGCTGAAGGCAAGTGCACAGAAGAATGTTGGGGAACCCAGAGCACCGGAGGACAAGGGGCACCCAGCAGGGCTATGTGGTGAGCAGATGCCTGCCTATCAGCGCTTCCTCGCCCTGGCCCAGCCAGGGCCCCCTGGCCTTGTGCTGCCCTACAAGTACCAGGTGCTGGCCGAGATGTTCTGCAGCATGGACACCATCGTGGGCATGCTGTACAACCTCTCTGAGACTGTGACCTTCGCCAAGGTCAAGCAGGGAGTCCAGGACATGTGCTTTGAGGAGCGCAGTGTGGGCTGGATCAAAACCGTGTACCCTGGCTCCTACCACTTCCACCAGGAGCGCTACACCCCCACATTCAATGACAGTGGCAGGAGGTCTGATTACCAGCTCACCATCGAGCCGCTGCTGGACCAGCAGGCTGGCAGTGCGGCTCCCCAGCTCACAGCGTCGCGCCTGCTGCAGCGGTGCCAAATCTTCAGACAGAACCTGGTAGCCCGCATCCGGTAGTATCACAGGGCCTTCCTGGCCTCCCTGAACACCCCACCCCCCCCCGCCCATGGAGGTTCCTGAGGACCAGCTGACACTCTGGCACCCCCGCTTCAATGTGGACGAAGTTCCTGACATCGAGCCGGCCAAGCTGCCCCAGCCGCCCACCGTGGAGAAGCTGTCCACCGCCGAGGAGGTGCTGGCCGGTGCCTGCAGCCTGATGTCACCCAGGATGGAGAAGGCTCTGAGTGACCTGGCCCAGCTCACGGCCGAGCCTAGCAGCCCCCGGTCCCCAAGCCCGGCACTGCCAGACACCCCGCTGGCCACGCCACCTGCTGCCCTGACGGCGGTGTCCCAGGCCCTGCTGGAGCAGATCCGTCCCAGGAGGCGCAGAAGCAGCTGGTGCAGATGACCTGGCGCCTGGAGTGGGAGCAGCAGCTGCAGGGGCTCGAGCGGCCGCCTGAGGTGCCCCGCGTGCTGCACAGCGTCTTCGGGTCCGAGCGCAAGCCAGCGCTCAACATGGAGATGGCCTGCACCAGGATGGTGGGCAGCTACCGCATGGCCACGAGCCCCTGGGAGATGGAGAAGCACGTGCACCTCCTCTCTGAGCTGCTGTCCAACTGGCTCAGCCTCCACCGCATCTGCACGGACACCTATGTCAATCTGGGCAAGGCTGCCGACCTGGCAGGTGTCTTGGCATGGCTGGCCCACCTTGCCCGTGCTGAGGAGGCGCTATGAGCCCGGTGGACAGGTGCAACACACACGGGCCGCCGGGCCTGTGTCTTACTTCCTTTAGGAATACAACACACTTTGCTTTCCCTGTCCTAAGTCCCCATGAGGGTCAGGGCTCTGGCTGCTGGGCTTGAGAGCCTCTGACTAGTGTGGTGGAGGCCCCTCTCGTATACAGGGTGCAGGGAAGTGGGGTGGGGGAGAGGTAGTGTGGTTGGCAGAATAACCCTCCCAGGTGTCCACATGGGATCCTGAGGTGGTCCTGGAGTATCTCGGTAGGCCGGGTGTCACACAGGGTCCCCATAAGAGGGAGGCAGATGCAGAATCTGAGATTGGAAAGTGCCGGCAGGAGCCGCAAGCCAAGGAACAGATTCTCCCTGGAGCCACCAGGAGGAACCAGCCCTGCCCACCCACACCCTGATTTTTGTACTTGGCCTCTAGAACTGTAAGATAAAGTCAGAAGAAAAAAACAAAAAAAAGAAACAAAAAAAAGAAACTTGTTTGAATAAATGGTAAAATCATTCAAATGCACTGGTTCTGAATTTCTGATGGGTGCATTTGTGAAAATGCTGAGGAGCTTCTGGAGTCAGAGGCCTGGTCCTTTTCAACAACAAATAGAAATTAAAGACTATTAATGATGCTTATTATTAACTTTTAAAAAGCTCTCTCTACCCCCCAAAAGTTAAAAAGCTGTTGTTTGAAATGTGTGGCCCAAAACTATGTCATTCTGTATTATATGTGATAGCATAAAGCCCAAGAACAATGTTTAAAATTGTCTTAATCATTGTTATAAAAGGAATTAATGAGTGGTAACATTCAGAAACCCCATTGCTCATATTATGTTTTGGGGGTATGGAGGAGGAAAAAGGAGAAGGAAGAAAAATACATATCAAAGAAAGTTAAACAACAACTTGTAAATTTCATTCTCTGTTGCTGGAAAACCAGCTGATTGTACATGAATGTATAATAAAACATGTGTTTGGCACATTGAGGTGTATGAACTATGTAGCGTAATCAGAGCTTATTTTCCTGCAGTGGAGGTTGAAATTTATGTTTCTTCTAAGCAGTACCTTTCATTCCATTTTTATTTCCTAAGGGAGAGTGAAATTTACAAGTTGCTGCTTAACAATACCAGAAGTGCTAATTCCTATACAATGAATAGTGAAGTTTACAAGTTGCCATTTGACATGCCCACATTTCTGTTTGTTTGTCCTCCGTCCCCACCCCCCCAACAAGTATAGTAAAATTTATAAGGTTAGTAAAAACCCTTCATTATTAATACAAGGTTACATTGCTGTTGGGAATTCCATAAATGGCATATGAACATATCTAAGGGGAAGCATAAAGGTGGATGTTATGAGGCAAGAAATTCTTTCAGGAACATTGAATTTATAATCATCACTCAAGAAAGAACATGCAGAGACACTCATTCATGGCTTTGTGTCCCCATGACCCCATTCCCTTGGCACCTTGGTTCTGTTATCCTTCAAGTACGTTTCATTGGGGCTTATTTTTGGAAATCCATCTAACTCTTCCTTTGCAAATCTTCCTCAGCTCAGGCTATACATCCCTCCTCTTCCATGGTCCCTTTTTCTCCACTTCCATGCTCTTCCCTGAACACTCAAAGTGGCTACTGTGTACACAATTAATTAAATGAATGGTTCACAGCCTTAGGCCATCACTTCTATTATTATCTGGTACTGCTACTTAAATATGTAATTATTACAGCATTTTATTGTTATTAAAATTTTAAGATATACATGCCTTATTTCACCAATTTTATTATAACAAGATCCTTGAGGGGAGATATCAGGCCTTAAAATTCCTTATGCTCCCAATGGGGGCGTGTATATAATCGTGTAATCGAAATGAAGTGTATGTTTTTACCAATCACAAGAACCGGGAGAGAAAGGAAGTGAAAAAGGAACGGACACCCCGTCGTACATAACTGGTCTGAGAAGATGGTTGCAACAAATTCTTCTATTTCTGTCTGTGCATGTCTCTTCTCCTGTAAGGAGATAAAGTCCTCTTTCCCTCTGCGTGAGTTTTGGTTGACCTTTTGACTTTTTTTGGCCAATAGAAAATGGCAGAAATAACACTGTGTCAGTTCTGAGTCTAGCTAGACTTTAGGTTGGCTGGAGATAAACGCTCTTTAGAGCCCTGTGCCATCGCTTTAAGAAATCTGGTTATGCAGCAAGAGAGAAGTCATTGGGAGAGAGTTCATGGAGGATTACAAAGATATGGAGAGAGGCCCAGCCAGCCCCCAGCTGTCCCAGTCCTATCAGCTGAGGGACATGGAGGGAAGGGAAGCCAACTTGGATCTTGCAGTCCCCGCTGGACTGCCCCCGTCAGCATTATGTGGAGCAGAGAGATGAGTTGTCCCACTAAGGGCTGCCCAAACTGAAGATGTAGGACAAATAAATGGTTGTTATTCTTATTGTTTTAAGTCACTAGTTTTGGAGTGGTTTATTGTATAGCAAAGATTACAGAAACACATCCAAAATGGGTTAAGTTGTATATTAAATTTTGTGGTCTACAATAGTGCTTTTTGAGCTTTAATGTGCATACAAATCACCTAGGGTTCTTGTTAAAATTCTGATTCATTAGATTAGGGATGGGACCTGAGATTCTGCATTTCTAAGAAGTTCCCCGGTGATGCTGATGTTCTGGTCTGTGGGCCACATTTTGAGTAGAAAAGTCAAAGCAGGGAAGTGCATTCATCCAAAGATTAACAAGTTGCTTATTACAACCAGGAAGGTTATATTTGCCTTTCTGTTGAGATTGCAGATCCTGCACAGGCTGTATCAGCTGCCCAATAGACATGCCAATTCCAAAAATATATAGTCAGACAAATGTGCATTTTAAGCAAAGTACTAGGAAAGTTCTATTTTCTTAAAGTCTAACTTTCCTGAGAGTGACTTTATTCCCCTGAGCTTGGTGTCTGTTTAACCAAGAAGCATGCTCTATGACAATTGTTGATAATGGTAATAATGATAGCAATTACTCTACACTTCACAAGTGCTTTGTTGTGAGCCAGAATCTGTACTAAGTGCTTTATATACATTTCATCATTTAATTCCTATAACATATATGCCTGTTACCATTTTGCAGATGATGAAACTGTGGTTCAGGGAGGTTTAGTTACTAGCCCTAGTCACCCAATGACTAAGATAGGATTCAATTCTGTATGATGTGACTCCAAAGTTCAGGTTGATAACTGCTCTGCCACACTGCTTCCAACTAGAAGCCTAGCACAGACCTCAGGTTAGTGTATTATGGCTCACATTCTTTCTTTTTGGACTTGTTTCTTGGTAGTAGTGGTGGTAGTAGGAGTATAGATATTTTCCTTCCGTGCAGTATAGTTGACTTTGGGAAATCCTAACAGAGATACCCAAAATGTTCTTGCACGTGCGCACGTGTGTGTGTGTGTGTCTGTCTGTCTGTGTGTGTGTGTGTAAGGCAGGAGTGGAAACACCTTTGAAACCCATTAGTTGGGAAATTTAATTTTTTGTAGCAACATTCACATAATTATTGTCAGCATTTTACAGTGGTATTTAAAGTGCTGATATGAGGAAAGTCTTTACCAGAATAAATATAGATGATTTGTTTAAACTTCAATAGTCTCTTGTTTTCACTGTGTTGCCTATTGCAGCAGAATAATTTCACCCCCCTCCCTTTGCTTTAGACTTACTGTTTCCCCCTCTATGGCATTTATCAGACAGAAGCTACTACTGTTTTAGGTTTCCATCAGAGTAGCATAAAATATTTCTAAAAACCATAAAAGACTCTGATATGACCTACTCTGAAATTAGACGGCCAGGACATCTCTTTACTCGTCGGTTTGAATGCCTCTTCTCTGCTCTCTTGAAGGTTAAAGGAACTGGCAGTGCTGGAAATGGCAGTTCTCTGTGGCACCAAAGCCAGTGCCCTGCAGGGACCTACTCTATAGTGACTTGGGATTAGATGAAGACACCAGGGCACCAGGACCTCTGGCCAGAAGGTTTACTTAGCTCTCAAATCTCTTTACTGCTGAGGTGGCTGTTCTCCAACATGATGGTGGTGATGGAAGGGTGTGTGTGAGTGTGTGTGTGTATGTGTGTGTGTGTATACAGAGTTCTTTAAAGTGAGATCATTTGGCTGCACACTTTTTGGTGGGGTCAGTACGTGATGGAAGGGTGTGTGTGTGTATGTGTGTGTGTGTATACAGAGTTCTTTAAAGTGAGATCATTTGGCTGCACACTTTTTGGTGGGGTCAGTACAAATTTTATTTTCTTCTTTAGGTGAAGAGACAAGGTGTATGGGGGTGGTGACAGGACTTGATTGGGACTTGAATCATTGCTCAGAAGTAACAGTGATTTTCTTCAAAATCACAAAATCCATGTTTCTCCCACTGCCTGCTGTTCTTCAAAATGAGCTGGTCACTTCCTGCTACAACAGTGATTTTCTTTGTTATTCTGAATGAATCATTTACAAGACAAATGGTCCATTTCCATGGATTTCCTGATCTTTTGGACATGAAATATTTCATGTTTCTTTTAAGATAAATATCTAATTTTTCCAACAAATGTAGTATTGTAAGTACCTTTTGAGAAATATTTAATAAGAAGCACATTTTATTTCCTTGGAACTACATGGAAGAACTCTCTGGACCTTTATCAGTTTGCATGTTGCTATTCAGAAAAGTGTGGAATATCCTCCATTAATTTTTACCACTTTCTAAATTATCTTCTTCAAAGAAAAATCCCAAGAAAGCAGAGGCTTGCTTAAGTGAAACATTTCTGAAGATGCTTTTCTTGCAGATTTCCAAGAGTCAGATATCTAGTGTAATTTGTTTCGAGGAGACTGTGGGTGACAAAGCACTGCTGGTAGGGGTTTGACACATACAGTATTTTTTTTTTTTTTTTTTTTTTTGTGGTACGTGGGCCTCTCACTGTTGTGGCCTCTCCTGTTGCGGAGCACAGGATCTGGACGCGCAGGCTCAGCGGCCATGGCTCACGGGCCTAGCCGCTCCGCAGCATGTGGGATCTTCCCGGACTGGGGCACGAACCCGTGTCCCCTGCATCGGCAGGCAGACTCTCAACCACTGCGCCACCAGGGAAGCCCTGACACATATAGTATTAAGAATGGATTCCTTAGCAATCACGTGGATTGGCCAAGAGAGGAGAATTTAAATGGAATGCTCAGTAGAAAATAAGTACTCTGTGCGATGCAGAAATAAAAATACATTTGGTAAACACACAACATAAAAGGTTATACTTATTATTATCATTATTTTAATTAATTTATTTATTTTTGGCTGCATTGGGTCTTCGTTGCTGCGCACAGGCTTTCTCTAGTTGTGGCGAGCAGGGGCTACTCTTCGTTGAGGTGCATGGGCTTCTCATTGCAGTGGCTTCTCTTGTTGCGGAGCACGGACTCTAGGCGCGTGGGCTTCAGTAGTTGTGTCGTGTGGGCTGTAGAGTGCAGGCTCAGTAGTTGCGGCATGTGGGATCTTCCCGGACCAGGGCATGAACCCATGTCCCCTGCATTGGCAGGAGGACTCTTAATCACTGCTCCACCAGGGAAGTCTCAAAAGGTTGTTATCAAATGAGACTTTTTGTAGTGTCTGCTTAGTCTTTCTTTTTTTCATTTATTGCTAATTAATTAAAGGAAAAATATCTTTGAAAAATCTGTAAAGGTTGTCCTATGGTTTGTTTTGTTAAAATTGCTTAAATCTGATGTGGGAACTTTCTGTTAGCAACATTCTGAAATTTGGACAAAAGCAAAGTAATAGCTTATAATATATATATTTTGAAAGTTGAAAATAATATTGATTCATACTATTTTCGTGAGAGGAAGTTAAGCTTATTGTTTTCGTAAATTCTCCAAATTCTTTTGGTTATGTAGAGGAAGAAAAATAATTTCCCCTCTGCCCTTCTGAATTCTTGGCTGAGACCACCCCAAACCTCCTAGTAATAAAGGATTAACAGGAGAAAAACAAACGGAAATTTATTAACCTGTATACTTCATGTATACATGGGAGATACCCAGAAAAACTGAGTAACTCCCTGAGATGGTGCATCTACTACCTTAAATACCATCTTCAGCTAAAGACAAAAGAAAGATAGGAGGGTTGGGGTAGGTAGTTATGGGAGTTTACTAGGAAAAGCGTGGTAAACCAGGGTAAGATTTGTTCTGTAGATTTTTAATGCCTTCTCCATTGATAAGATTCTCTTGTGATTTAGAGTCATCCTTCTCTTCCTGGTACAGAGAGGGAGACACTTACTAATGGAGATTGCCTTTATAAATGTAAATGTCTCTTACAAAAGGGCAAGTTCTACTCTATTTTCAGAGCTTCTCCTGTGTCTGCTGTTTCTTACAATAATTGGCTCAAAATAAACCTTATGCTGAAGAGTCATATTTTGGGGTGACATATTCTGCTACCCTTCAGTTGCAAGTGGGTAAAACTGAATTCAGGATATCCCAAGAGAAATGAAAATGGGAATTTTGGCCCACATAATTGCAGTTTCCAGTGGGGTGAACCTGACTTTTGTCATGGATGGCTATAGGTGCTTCATTGTATATTCAAAACTGTTTCTTCCAGGGGTGAATCTAGGTTTTGTGTAGCCTGAAGTTTACAGTTTGGAGAAGCTTCTTTATTAAAAGATCATAAATGACCACATTGCTCTAAAAGGACCTGGAAACTTAAGTTGCAATAGCTTCATGGTGAATTTGCCTCTGCTCCTCTCCATCTCATGGCCCATTTCTTCTCTACATGCTCTTAATTTTCCTTCAGTCTAAGTCCTTGTGGTGGTGTGAATTTAATTACTATTAAAAAACAAAATTCAAGTGAGTAAATTTGAAGATCTAATTGGCTTTATTCAGCGATTCATAAATCAGGCAGCATCCCGTCTAGTAGATAGAAAAGGGCTCCAAAGAGCTTCAGACAAGGAAAGGGCAGAAACGGGGTGGGACAAGAAAGTCATAAATAAAAGAAAGGATTGTTTCAGGCAAAGTTACCTTCTTGGGGGATGGCAGAGTTCCATCAGATGGATTATCTCACCAGTGCTGGCCAGGAAATTTCAGACTGACTGGTTAAGATTACATTCTAGGAGAGGCTGAAACTACAATTAGATTAGGTATTAACTCTTGATTTGTTGACATGGGGCTTAGCACAAGTGACTCCATTCTGGGCCTGTTTTCTTCTTCTTTGTTTTTTTTTTTTTAAATACTACCCACGTTCTCAGAAGTGCCTTTCTCTTACAGCTGATTCATATAAATCCCCGCAGAAGACTCAGACTGGTTAGCTTGAGTCACATTCCTACCTCTGGTGAGGGAGATGAAACACCTCAGTTGAGATCCCAGGAGAAAACAATGAGCTGGGGAGGGGCAGTGCCCTAAGGGAGTCAGATGTTGATCAGTCTAAAAAACGGGTGTTTACTTCCATGCTCTTCATCCTCTTTTGTTGACCTGGGGGGTAGAGGTGGGTCCTCTAAATTGGATGTATGAAACACCCATTTAAACTTGAATTTTCAGCTCTTTTCAGGGATTAAGCTGACCTTAGTAAGAGCAGAAACCATACACAGGCAGGCTGGGAGGTCAATTTCTGATTTTCTTTCAAGTAAACCTCACTTAGGTGTTTTCTGCATGTGAGATACTGGGAAAGGATATCTGATTGAGAGCCTCTCCCTCATTGTATCTTCCTTTACCCAGAATTCATTCTCAGACACAATATGAAAAGTACTCCATTGGTCAGTATTGCTTTTTTGCATAGAAGTCTTGTGGAAAATTACAAAGAATATGAAAACTTGATTCCTAAACTCCTTATCTGTCTTTCTGCTTCCTTTAGATTTCCTTGTCCTTTGCCGATGTTCACCTTTCTGGAATAAGATAATGAAAAGAAAATGGATGATATGTTTCCAAAGTTGAAAGTATCTATACATCATAGCACCACTTTATGATGCTGCTTTAATTAATGATGATACTCTCAGTATATCAGAAGTGTGAACACATCTCCTTTCATAATAAACTCCTTCAGTACAGCAGTTGCCATTAAAAAGTACCCTCTTTTATGGATGATGTAACTGCTGTAATATTTGGAAGTACATGCTGAGTATCAGAATATTAGTGTATTAAGGTTCTTCCAAAAAACAGAACCAATAGGAGGTATTTATGTGTGTGTGTGTGTGTGTTACTGAACTCAGGTCCAGCTGCTCACTGCTTGAAAATAAATACTCAAGAGGCAAGTGTTGGTAGAAATGGAAAAAGTTGTTTTTAATCAGAAAGCTGGCAATCTGGGGAGAAGGTGGACTTGTGTCCCCAAACCAACTCTGAAGATTCTGCTCAGCCATGAAAGTTTTTAAAGAGAAAAGGAGAAAAAATCTCAGTTAATCATTGAGATAGGGGATCAGACTCATTGCCATTTTCCACTACGTGCAGGCTTGTCAACTTCTTGTGATCTTTCTTTAGATGCTATTTTGTTCACCCGGTTTGTTCACAAGATTACCGAAGGGGAAGCTAGGGAAGAGATTTAGTTATCTGTTAATTACTTATTCTTCATTTCTATTTCTTTGATCTAAGGAAAGAACCAACAGGTTAGGCAAGGTATTGTGTGATCAAAAGATTTGAAAGTGTGCTTGGGCCAGAGATGAATAGTGCCTGGCTTAAGTTTAGTTACAATATAGCAGTGGTCCCCAACCTTTTTGGCACCAGGGACTGGTTTTGTGGAAGACAGTTTTTCCACGGACCAGGGTAGGGGAGTGAAATGGTTCAGGCAGTAATGGGGAGCGGCAGATGAAGCTTCGTTTGCTCACCCACTGCTCACCTCCTGCTGTGCGGCCTGCTTCCTAACAGGCCATGGACCACGGCCCGGGGGTTGGAGACCCTTGCAATATAGCTTTGCTAAAGTGACAAGGCAAAAGGGACCTCCTTCAAAGTGCTCTTTCCTGCCAAAAGCTGCTTACCTGTGTGTGTGTGTTTATTTATATAGGAATAAATAAATGTATTTATTATATATAGGAATTGATTTATATGATTATGGAGGCTGAGAAGTTGCACAGTGTGCTATCTATAGGCTGGAGATCCAGGAATGCTGGTGGTGTAGTTTTAAGAACCAGAAGGCGGATAGTGCAAGTCACAGTTGATGGCAGGAGAAGGCTGATGTCCCAGCTTAATCAGTCAGGCAGAGAGGATGCATTCCCCTTTCTCTATCTTTTTGTTCTATTCAGGCCCTCACTGGATTGGATGATGCCCACCCACCTTGGGGAAGGCAATCTCGTTTACTGAGTCAACAGATTCAAATACTAATCTTATCTAGAAACACCCTCAAAAACACACCTAGAAATGTTTAATCTGGGCACCCTGTGTTCCAGTCAAGTTGAGATATAAAATTAACTACCACAGTTAACTAAGGTATGGCATCAATAATTAAAATCACATTTAAAAAATAGGAACATGCAAAAATGAGAATATCTTGAGCAGCTAGGCTCTTTGAGGGCCGGGGTCCCTGCTTATCTTTTTTGTGTCTCTCAAAGGTCCACAAAGTACCTTCTGTATTCTAGATGCTAAATGAATGAGTAAATGAGTGAGTGAATGGCACTGCTAATACCACTTCTTTTTGTCCGTTGCCTTGTGTTTTCAGGCTTCAACTCTGGTCATGATTTTTATCTCCCGACTTGTCCCTTTTCTTTTATAAGAGACTTGAATATCTTTTTTTTTTTATCCTGATCTTTTCTCTTTTAACCTTTGATTCCTGACATTTCCCTTTCCATTTCTCACTCTCTTTTATAGTACAACGGCTTTTGTCTGTTTCAGTCTCTCTTCTCCATAGCTTTTTGTGTCAATTTTTTTATTCTTGTAACTTTTCTCTTTTTTAGATACTGTTGGTGAGCTGGTTACTGTATTGAGTTAAAGAAGGCACCCCATTGAGTCATTGTGAGAGAAAGCTGATTAACTGACTAATGATGTAATTTTTACTGTGTTAGGGTCTTTAGCTGCTACCATCTGGGGAAATGGATTGCTTTATAATGGCATTTTTATCATAATCCAAACCTCAAAGCACCTGTGCTTTTGTTCCTTTTTCTTTGATTTTTCAAACCTACTAGTTATAAATATTGATTCTTTAACTTTCTCTATATTCTCTGTTTTAAAAATAATACCCATAACTGAAGATACTATGGTAATAAAAATCAACCCTCCACCCCACCCCAGGATGTTCGTTGGCCTCCAGTTAGTGTTGGTCTTATTTTCCAGCACAGGAAAGAGAACTAATCAGAACCAATTGAACCCTCCAGAATTCTGTGTTGGGCATGTAGGAAATATCAGATAGGTATAATCATTAGGCTGATGTGATTAATATGTTTGTTCTACTAATCATATTATTTCATATTATTCAGTAAGTATTTTTCAATAATCTGATTTATTATTTATTTGAAGGGCAGAAAAATATTGTGTCTATGATAATGAACTCTGAATCTAAATTTCTTAGGTTCGAATCCTAACTACTCTGATTACTAGCTTGGGCAAGTTATTTTCTCTCTATAGTATTCAATTTCCTCATCTGTAGAAGTATTACTATCAATCACATAGAATTATGAGGATTAAATGAGTTATTATTGAAGCCCCCTTATGAATAGGGCCTGACACATAGCAAGCATTTAGAAAATGCTAGTTGTCCTTGATTTTTTTTTTTACAGTCTATCCCAGTTATTTTCCTCCCAACTTTTTACTTTGAAAATATTAAAACTTAAGAAAAATTGAGAGAACAATAGATACCCAAATACCTTTCACAGGAATTCAGTTATTCATTAATACTTTGGCACTGTTGTTCATTTGCTTTCTTTTTCTCATTTATATACTTTTGAAAAACTAATTGCAATTCAGCTGTAGACATTGTATTTCCACCTGACGTTTAACCTTGTATCTCCTGAGATCAATGTGTAACCATAATACTATTGTCACACCCAAGAAATTTAAACACTATGTTATCAAATAGTCAAATGTCCCCATTAATGTCCCTTGTACCTTGTAGTGTCCCTTTTTCCTTATTTCTATTTTCTTTTCTGTAAATCCACTCAGATTACACATTTCTTTAGATGTTGTACTGCTTTGGACTCTTTAATCTAGAATAGTCTCCTGCTTTTATTTATCTTTCATGAGTTAATATTTTTGAAGTTTCCAAGCCAGTGTCTTGGAATGCCACTCAATGTGGATTTGTCCAGTTGTTTCCTCATGATTAGATTTAGTTTAAACATTTTTGGCTAAAATACTACCTAGGTGATATTGTATACTTCACATTGCATCATATCAAAGGCACCTAATTTGTTTGTATCATTCTTGGTGATGCCGTATAATCACTTGATTGAGGTGATATTCTCCAAATACCTCAAATTTTGGAAGGTATGTGTTTTATGGAGATTTGTTTTTTGCTTTGTAATTAGTAAGTAATCTGTGAGGTGATATTTTGAGAGTGGGTGAATATTCTGTTTCCCAAGAACTTTTCATCCATTGGTTTTATTATTCATGGATGAATCTTGCCTGATGGTGTTCTTCTAATTGTATTATCCTTATATATTTATTAGCTGATATTCTTTAGTAACAGAAGAGCTCCTCCTCCCCATATCCATAGTAGGATTGGATTATTATCATCCTAGCTGGAACAATTTACTCATACAGTATGGTACTTCTTTCAGCTAAAATAAAATATGTGTTTTCTTTGCTGCTTTTATCACAGCTTTTTTTTTTCAAACTTTGTATTAAGTAAAGTCAGCTTACAGAAGATGCACAAATAATATGTGTATAGCTCAAGGAAGTTCCACAAATTAAATATAACTATATAAACAGATCCTTATTCTTTAGTGATGCTCAAATTGTCCCCAGGTTAGCCAGTAGGATCCCCCTCTAAGCTAGTTCCTGTGTCCTTTTGACATGTCTCTGTCAGTTTTGAGTATGCCCTTGAAGAAAATAAGATCTTTTAAGCTTACATTGTATTTTCCCTAGTCCTGATCAAGAATAAGTCATTTCTTCAAAGAGCACTGCCTCCGTTTAGTGGGGAATGGAATTTAGAAACAAAGATTTGGCTACTAGGTGGGATCATTGATACTTTGGTGTCATTACTTCTAAGATATATGTATGTATTTATGTGTATATACATGAATATACTATATATGTGATAACCTACATTTCAAATCCAACATCACAAAATTCTTCTTCAGCTTCCCTCATTCCTTATTCGTATCTCCTTTATTCCACTGTGAGAGTTCAATGTATTGATTCATTTGCTCTATCCTATAACATTCAGAAAATAGTTTCAGAAATTCTACATCAATACTACTTCCAACAACCAATCTACTAAGTAAAGTTCAAGATTAATTTGTACTTCTTTTTGTACTAATGCTCCACTGTGTATATACATTCAGAGTACCAGACTCAAAACTTATTGGAATTCATTTTTTGTCCTCTGTGGTTATTTTTATCAATATAGCATACCTTTTACTTCTTTTCCTGTTTGCATGCAAGTTTAGGTTTTGTTTTTTCCATCTTTTTCTATTTGAATATGTAAAACTTTACATGGTTCAAAAGCCAAACTTACATAAAAAGTTGTCCAAGGAAATCCTATTTCATGCCTACCCTTTCAACCCAGGTCTTACCTACCCTCCATAGTAAATGTTTTCATTAGTTTCCAGTTTATCCTTCAGGTGCTTATTACAAAACTAGCAAATACATACATATATACAAATGCTTACTTTCTGTCCTTTCTTATGCAGAAGGTAGTGTACTACACATATTCTTTTTCACTTTGCTTTTTTTTAACCTGGCAATTTTTCCATATCATTTTATAAAAATCCTCCTTATTCTTTATTACAGCTGACTAGTATTCCTTCTTGTGATATACCTGGGTGGTTCCTGTGGATGGCTTAACAATGATTGTTAAGTATTTTGTTATTAGAAATAAGGCCACAGTGAATAACTTCGTGTCTATTGTTTCTCCTTTATGGTTGAAGGTGTATGTTCAGAGCGAATTGCTATAACTGACATTGCTGTTTAAGTAAACATACAGATAAATAGGTAGATGGATATATGAGTAAACAGATACATAGTTTTATTAGCTAATACCAAATATCCCTTCATACAGGTTATACCCTTTTGCATTCTCACTAGCAATGCAAAAGAGGGAATGTTTCTCCACACCCTTGCCAACAGAGTATATTGTCAAGCTTTTGAACTTTTGCTAATCTAGTAAGTGAGAAACAGTATCTTGGTGTAGTTGTTTTTAAATAAATGTCTTATTTTAGAATAGGTTTGTATTTATAGAAAAGTTGTAAAGATAATACAAATTGTATGAGTTCTCATGTACTCCACACCCAGTGTTTCCTATTGTTAACCTCTTACATCAGTGTAGTACAATTGTTGTAATTCTAACTGTAGTTTTAATTTGCTTTTCTCTTATTATAAATGAAGGTAAGCATATTTTCCTATGTTTAAAGGCCATTTCTGTATCCTTTTCTGTGACCTTCTTGTTCCTTTATTTTGCTCATACAAAAAACTGGGGTTTTGAATACCTTTTTTCCTTTAACTTTTAACAAGTGATTGGTGCTTAATCTATTATATATATTGTATATGCTTTTTCCTAGCATGCATTTGTTTTTTGACTTTGCTTATGGGTTTTTTTTCCTGTGCAAAAGAGTTTTAAAATTTTCATATAGTCAAAATTTTCAATCTTTTCCTAATTTTTTTAACATTTGGATTTGAATCATAGTTAGAAAGGTTTTCCCCAAAGTTGTAAAGAAATTAATGTTTTCTTTTAATACTTGTTTTATTATTGATGTTAGTAGTTGCCCTTGATTTTAAGACTAATCATGTTGAATCTCAAGGGCTACCACAACTCACAGGATTAATGCTAACAGAAGCTGATGGCTGGGGAGGAAAGGGGGAAGATGGAGACTCCAGACTCTTTATCTTTCCTAGTCTCCTAGGCAGGGGTGTTGGGGATTTTGGATCCATAGTCCAGGGCTCAGCAAATAGAAGTCATCATAGAGTAACTAAACGAATGAATGAGTAAAAGAAGTTCTAGACAGGAATGATGAGTGGCTTAAAAATTAGGCTCTTTCTGGAGAATCTGATTTGCACCAAAGCTAGAAAACTAGCAATGGAAGAACAAACAAGAACACTCATTTTTGGTTTATAGGCCAACTTGCCAAGGATAAGAAACTACAGATTCCTTATCCTGAGGGGAAGTCTCAGCCTTTAAAGAGGGCTGGATATAACTTACTCATTCTTGTCTCCTTTGTGCAATCTCCTTTCTTGATCGTGGTTACTTTGGAAACAGTTATATTTGGAGTATTTATACTCTGGAGGAAGTAGGGTATAAAAACATGATTTACTCATCGTAAGTCCAATTCTTGGAGCCATCTTCGTGCCAGATGTAGAATCATTTTTTTCCCTGTGAATTTTTGCTATGTGTTTATGACACCAAATAGCTGAATTAAATGTGTAAAATTGGTTTAGTAATCCAGATGTCTAGAAAATAGTGCAACTTTGTTACCTTGTGATAATATTATATGACTAGACTTTGTGTCTTAATGAGTTAGATACATTATGCACAGTTATGTGTAAAGCAATAGAATTGCTAAATTAATTATATGATTTTTTTTTTATAACTGAATTGTGCTCTACAGAGTGTTTGCTTCATGCCTTTTATCTCACTTAGAAGTGTTCAATGGCTTTGGTGGCCCAAATCTTGGTTTTTATTTTGCTTCTTCCAATTACTTTTTTAACTTAAAAAGTGGTTTTTGTTCTCTAAGTCTCATCTAAAAATGGGCTTTTAAAGTTTGTTCTATATCTTCATTTTAATGTTGGTTATGCTGACTTAAAAAGAAAAAGCACAACGTGAGAGTTGTGAGTTAAGTTTTATTTGGGGCAAAGTGAGGACTATAGCCTGGGAGACAGCATTTCAGATAGCTCTGAGAAACTGCTCCAAAGAGGTAGGGGGGAAGGTCAGTATATATGTGATTTTGGTGAAAGGGGAGTACATGCAATCAAGCACATGTTTTTTGCAGAAGGTTTCTGCTAGTCTTATGAAGGTTACTGCTAGTCATGAGCAGACATCACCATGAAGCAATTTAGTGCTTTTCTAAATATGAGGAGAGACAAGAATTGGGCTCATAAAATCGGCTCATAAAATATCTAACTATCTGAAGACCTGTTCTGCCAGTTTTTCCCAGAGCATAGAATGCCTCATTTCTGCTCTCCATCCTGAACTCCTTTCAGGGGGTGTTGAAAGTCAGCAGCTGCAACAACATATGATTTAATCCTTGTAGAGGTGGATGGCAAGTGCCAATTTATAATTGACAGTTATATGACTGTATGTGTTCATCAAAATTCATAGACATGTATACTAAAAGGGGCAAATTTTACTGTTTTAAAATTATACCTGCATAAGCCTGGTTTAAAAAGCAAACAAAACAATGTTCGCTCTTATTGAAAAGAGGGGATACTGACCACATACTGAAAAAAACCTCAAAACAAAACAAAACAAAACAAAATGGTGCTCAGTGACACATATTGTTGAGATGCCCGTGAACTCCCTTGAATCTACAGTCGTTGCTTATAATTCCCGGTACATTTTCTCTGAAATTAAAAAAATGTACCTAGCTACAAGTGAGTGAGAATCACATTGTTGTAGGGATATTTCAAAGATATCAAGATTAGCAAAGAATAATGCTTTAGTTGTTATTATTGACAGTAACACGTTACTTGAGCACCTAATGTATTATTTTGCAGTAACATGATTGAGAACCTCTTGCCACAATGACTAAATTCTTTACTCTTTACTGAAATGGAGCAGGACCCTGTGGGGCCCTCTGAGGTACAAATCTTTTCCGTGTCCCCTCTTTGTTGTTTATAGGAAATGGGCTTCATTTAGCCTCCTTGACCCTCCCTGAGTTCCAAATGGCAGATTCAGACAGTTGCTAATCAGAAAAGGCAGGGAACTCAGAAACAAAGGAGGAGCAGTCAAGAAACTATAGTGCAGCCATGGAGCAGGGTCCTGGTTCCTCCTCAAGGAACCATAACAATATATATTTGAGTTCTTCTGTTGGAACTAAGGCCACTGCCCAGGTGGAAGGTGGTAACTTCAGGCTGATCACAAGATTCCTGGAGCACCACACTGTTACCTCACCACCAACCAATCAGAAGAAAGTCTGCACTCAGTGAAAGATAATGAAGACTCTGACCACCTCCTCAAATGATTAACTGTGATTAACTTCCCCTTTCTCCCTTTAAAAACTTTAACGGTTGAGCGGAGTCTTTGGAGTTGGTTTTCAGACATGAGCCCACCTTCTCTCCAGGTTGCTGGCCTCCTGAATATAGCAGTCTTTCTTTTCCAATCAACATTTGTCTCTTGAGTATTGGTTTTCAAGCTGCGAGCAGCCAACTCTGAGTTGTGTAACATTACCATCCATGTATATTTGATATATTATGACTTAGAGTTATTTAAAAAAAAAATTAAGCACAAATGAGCCCATACTTACATATTATTCTGCAGGATGCTTGTCTCACTTAACATGTCTTGTGCTCCTGTCCACATTTAGAGTCATTTTGTTATTTATGTTACATATCTGAAATGTCTATAGCTTCAACTTTGACTTGGATGGAACAACTATTGCGCAATTTAAGAGTGTCAAAATACTCAGTGATCAAGAAAAAAGATATTTTAGGTCAATATTATTTTTAAAATCAAATAAATGCCAAAAAGATCTATGATGAACAAAATATAAAAATTTTAAATAAAGATGAGTGCTGTGCTGAGCCATATTGGAGCCTGAGGCAAAAGAAAAATGAAGTTAATTAAATTAATGAAACTAAGTAAATTAATTTAAAATCATTTAAGATCATTACTACTAATGAGAAAATGTCAAAGATGACAATTCTCCCCATTGAAAACAAGATAAAGAAGTAAATGTTGAAAATGTTATATACTTTGTACCCATTAAAGCTACAAAATTGACATTGTAATAAATTCTGGCTTCAGTGTCCTCCAAAAATATTAACAAAATACATGAAAACATATAAATAGGAGTACATATGCAGGCTCAAATGTGATTCAGCATGGCATTAATCTTTATTTAAAATTTTGTTCACCATTAATTTTTTCACATCAATTTTGATTTTTAAAAATATTGCATTGGGGGCTTCCCTGGTGGCGCAGTGGTTGCGCGTCCGCCTGCCGATGCAGGGGAACCGGGTTCGCGCCCCGGTATGGGAAGATCCCACATGCCGCGGAGCGGCTGGGCCCGTGAGCCGTGGCCGCTGAGCCTGCGCGTCCGGAGCCTGTGCTCCGCAACGGGAGAGGCCATAACAGAGGAAGGCCCGCATACCACACAAAAAAAAAAAAAACAAAAACAAAAAAAAAAAAAATATTGCATTGAAGTTTCATCTTGGTCTATGGCCATACCACCCTGAATGTGCCCTATTTCATCTGAAGTATCATCTTGATTACTGAGGTGTTTTGTTTTTTGTTTTGTTTTTTGCTTTTTTAGCATTCCTTACGTTTTGTACTTGAGGTGATTATCTCACTTGCCTCACCCTAATCCTGGCCCTGAATCCCATTATTCTGCCTCTTGACCAAACTGGAAATGAACTTCAAGTAGAAGAATAAATGAGAGCTGTACAAGGCATGGTAGAAAGTGCTTTCTGACAGGGTATGGGGTATTTATCCCAGTGTCAGGTATCTTGAAGTTGCCCCCAACTTTTCCTTCAGATTGCCATTTAGGTTTCCTGGCCTTGACTAAATTGTCAGCTAGACAAAGCAGTTGCTGGGGGGGGGTAAAGGGGAGCAGAATGGGTAACCCCAAAATATGCCTCTTTGACATAAGGGTTATTTTAAGCTGATTATATTTAAGAAACTGCAACACAGGAGAAGCTCTGAAAACAGTGTACAAGTTAGGGAATTCTACATTTGTAGATCTACATTTTTGTAGGGAAAAACTACATTGTAAGGGAAATCTCCATTTTATAAGGGAAATCTACATTTTTAAAGAAAATTTACATTAGAATGGAAGATACCTATTGCCAGAGAACTTTTTCACCAGAGAGACTTACCTGCCTGGCAAGATGACCTTTGTTTTCGAAACATCTCCTCCTCTCACCTTCCTGTGAATTTCCTTCGTGTTTTTGAAGCATCAGACCCCTATCCCTTTCCTTAGCTCAGGATGGTGCATTGGCTTCAATCTTCTGGCTACCTTTTGAGTCTCATCTTTGTGGACTCCTGTACATATGTATGTAATTAAATATTTTTTTCTCCTTTAAATCTCATTTTATAGGGTTCTCAGCCAAGAACTCAGAAGGGTAGAGAGAAAATTATTTTTCCTCCACTACAGGGCAGATGAGTGGGGGATGATCCTTTGAGGGCTCCAGTGACCTTTGTCTAGTGTGGTATGTGTTATTTCCAGAGATTTCCGTTTTCTGCCTTTGATTTGCTTTGTGGAGCTCCTTAGCTACTCCTGATGTTCCTCTTTCTCAGCCTCTACCATCCACTTTATTTGATTATCATCCCATTTCCACCCCCATGTGCCTCAGGTGGAATTTTAAGAATCCTGAAATTATGGTCACGTTTCAGTGTTTGACAGAGAGGTATCCTTGAGAGAAAGAGGTCTAATTATCACCAGCTGGGTTTTGGTGTCTTGGTGATGAAGCAACTCTTACTTAGAAGTTGAGCAGTTGTGGAAATGTTCCCTTCTTGTGAAGGATCTCTGGCAAGCTGTTGGATGTGACAACGGCTCTGTGAACCCTGGCCTTTGGCTCCAGTTTTAAGAGCAGTTTTCCTTTATTCACTGGGCAGCCTTTACCATTATGAATCTTGCCTTTTTGCAAGACCAGTGAATTCTGCAAAGGTTTATTAATCTTGATTTAATGTATTCATATGAAAGAATGTAACAGCGAGAGAATAAAGCTTATGTAGGCATTGCAGGTGTCCCTTTGGGGGGTCCACTCTATATTACTCACAGCAATGAAAAGTAAAAATGACAAGTTATATTAGCTAAGTTCAAGATACAAAAGGCAATATTAATTTCACAGGAAGTGTAAAAGGATATGTAAATGTGATCAACTCCCAGGAAAACATTGCCGTATACCACTTCAGGCTTTGAAATTATGCAGTTTAATAAACACTTGTTAAGAAGCATCACATACCAAACATTGAATTTTAAAGCAGGTGTTTCTGATCACATACTGTTTTTATGGAACAGCATTATTTTCCTAAGTTTTTCGAATGCTAGACATAAAGATTGGGGTATGCAAAGTAGTAGATTTATCAGTAGCAGTCACATGTTCTTGGGAAAGCACAGATGGTTGTGAAAAGAAAAATTCCATGTTGTTGCTTTTCAATTAAAAGTGTAATTTGGAAGTGTGGGCCATTAGACTAGAACCTGAAGTAAAAATTTCTAAGGCAAATGTGTTTAGTCAGTAACTGATGAGGGAGAATTATCTTGGAGTTCTAATTAGTTCAGCTCTAATGGGAGAAGCTTTCATGTAAGTTTCTTCTCACAACTTCCTTGGGTCTATGCTTCTTGGTTAGAAACCTTCCTATTTATAATCAGAACCAAGCTTGAGCTCCTACTAAATGGAAAGGGCTATTAGGAAGTTGCACCGGATTTTAAAGTCTTAAAGACCAAGCTGTATAGGCAGAGGAAAAAAAAAAAAATCTTCATCTTTGAATGAAGTGGTTTCTCAGATGTTTCAATAGATTGTTCAGAGAATCGGAGGAGTTTTACAATGTTTTAGACACGCATCAGTAATATTTTGTTCTGAATTTGCTTGTCTTGTACTTTCGTGGAGCTTTTCATTGCTGTTCAGTCTTGTGTTAAGAAATTGAGATAGAAAAGCATTAGGAAGAATGCTTACACTAAGTGGGTGAGGTGTGAGTGAAAGAAACAGTTATTTTCAAATACTGCTGGTGGCAACTCAGCTGTGTATATAAAAAAATATTGTATACTGATCCAACAATTCTGTGTCTATATATTTATCTTAAATAAATATCTTGACAAATTCACAAAGGCATGTGTCTTTAAGTAATTTTGTTGTAGAGCTGTTCATGATATTAAGAAGAAAAACCAAACATCCTAAGTGCAAAATACATGGTTAAATATTTTCTGTCTTTTGTTGGGGAAGAAGAAATTTTCCTCTACCCTTCTAGGGTCCTTCAGGCTGTTCTAAGAATTAAATCGAAGTGAGAAAAATTAAGAGGAGAAAGTCAAAGAAAAGTTTAATAACATGTTTACATGGGAGAGACCCAGGAAAATTGAGTAATTCATTAGGATGACTGAAACCCTCACCTTAAGCAGCATCTTCAGCTGACGACAAAAGAGGATGTTGAGGGTAGTGGTTTGGGACTTCAAAGGGAAGGAAGACCATTGACATGGATTTGGAAAAGCAAAAGGTTGATAAGTAAATGTTTGCTGGGCCAGGCAGTGACAATGGGACACAGAGTGGACTGATCTCTAGACCCTACCCGCACCATGCCTAGCCTACATTCTTTACGGATATCTCTGGAGATAGCTCTATTCTGGGAATAGGTCCTCTATCTACATTCTTTTAGCGGTTAGGGGGAAGGTCATAGTTTCTTCCTAAATCTTTTGGGCCTTGATTGTTTTCAGCTTGAAATAATCCTCATGCCAGAGAAACATTTTGGGGTGGTGAATTTTGCTTCCCTTCTCTCCCCTACACTTTATACAGTGGAATACCATGTAGCCTTTAAAAATGCTACTTAAAAAAATTTTAATTTAATTTTTATTTTTAAAAATTTATTTATTTTTGGCTTCATTGGGTCTTAGTGGCGGCACGCTGGCTCTTTCGTTGCAGCACAGGCTCTTTGTTACAGTGTGCTGGCTTAGTTGCCCCGTGGCATGTGGGATGTTAGTTCCCGGACCAGGGATTGAAACCATGTCCCCTGTACTGGAAGGCGATTCTTAACCACTGGACCACCAGGGAAGTCCCGAAAAATACTATTGTTGATGACTCAATAACATGGAAAGATTTTTATATTAAGTGAAAATAAAAATAAATTACAAAATAGGAAATATAGTAAATATAGTCTTATTGGATAGAGTTTTTAAATAGGTATATATTGATACAGTAATATGTCCTAAAATGTTAACTGTTCCAAAATTTTTCTTTTAACTTAACTATAGTTTTTTTGCTATAGTAGACATGGATTACTTGATGATAAAAATAATGAGAAAATGCACCATCAATGAGAGATAATAAAATATAATACAGGTGATCCTTGCTTTATAAAAGTAGGTGATTATAAAACAGATTTGCACTACAAATTATTATTTACTCTAGAGAAAGATTCCTGTGGTTATGATGAGTGAGTAGTATCTTCTTTAGTAATTCAGGTTTAGTTCACAGCTCTCTAGTGAAGCTGGCCTGCTGAGGAAACCTGGGGTTAGGGCAAATGAAAGCTACACCGTTAGGAGATGAAAGGCCTGCAGAAACAAAGTTTATGCATCTTTGAATTTTCCCTGAGGTCAATAGGCAAATAGTATTTTATTCCTATAGCATGCCCTTGATGCCAAAAGCTCAGCCTCTGTGCTTCGGTGCGGAATCAAATCTCGGAGACAGAGTTTGGGGTGAAGTAGAAAAGAATAGTTTTATTGCTTTGCCAGGCAAAGGGGGACACAGTGGGCTCCTGCCCCGAAAAACTATGTGTCCCAACCAGGGAGGATTCGATGAGGAGTTTTATAGCAGTGGTTCAAGGGTGGGGTTGCTGATGAGATTAGGGTGTATGCAAGGCCTCCACTCCTCTAACCTGGTCTCAGCCAATCTTGATAAACTTCTCCAGTTCCTTTAATGTAGCCTCAGGTGGTCTTTCTCTAATATGAAGAATGCTGACATCTTAAAGAGCTTAAAGACATTGTTATGTGTATAAGGTGGAACCAGGACCCTGCCCCAAGGCTGCACTATTGTTTCCTGGCTGCCCCTCTCTTGTCTTTGTATCCCTTCCCTTCCCAGATTAGCAACTGTTCAGATCTGCCCTTTGGAACTCAGGGAAGGTCATGGAAGCTGGAGTCAAAATCAGGACAGAAAGCCTTCCCTGCCCAGGTGCCCCACAGGGTCCTGCTCAGTTTCACCCTTTTATACCACAGTGAGGGACACTTAAATGTATTCAATAAAGGGAATTCCTTTATAAAGTGAGCACAAGGAGAGGCTTTCTGTAATTCAAAGTTCAGATACAATAAAACTTGACTCTGTGTAATTAAAAATTTTTTTAAAAATCCTTTTGCATGGCAAAAAACAAAGTCAAACCACAAGTGATAAACTGGGAGAAAACATTTGCAAGATATGTTATGATAAAGAGCTAACATTCTTCATATGTGATTTGAGGAGTTATTACAAAGTACAAATTGAGGAGAAAAAACCCCCAGAAAACCAGTAGAAAAGTGGCAAAAGACCTAGGCAGTTCACAAAAATTGATATAAAAATGGTCTTTCAGCGTATGAAAGTATGTTTAACTTCACTCATAAGAAGAGCTATGCAGTATCATCTGTCCTTATGAAATATTGAAAACATCCTAAATGCCTGTGTATAGGAGATTTTTTGAATGAGTCATGGTATAACTCACAGTGGTGTGCTGTAAAATAGAATCAGAAGGATCCTTATGAATTAACATGGAGTGCTTCTCAGTGATATTGTTAATGTAAAAAGCAAAGTATGGAAGGATATAGATAGCATGCTACATTTTATGTATGAAAGAAGGAGAAATAAGAATGTCTATCTATCTTTCTTTCTATCTGATTATTTTTGCAAAAGGAAACATAGAAAGGATAAAGTGGAAAAAATGAAATTGGTAATCTGTAGTGTGGGAATGGGATTAGAAGAGTTAGGGAAGGGAGTGATACCACCCTGAAGATACCTTTCTTTATAGTTTTGACTTTGAAACCATGTTAATGTTTTGTATACCCAAAAAATAAAATTAAACTACAAGACTGGGAGTAAAAATGGAATAAAAACAGAGGTAAATGAATCTAACTATATATCAAGTGAATGATATGATCACACATAAGGGATAGAAATAATAATTCAAGTTATTTTGAACACAGTATCTTGACTGTACTTTTGGCTGAGTTTAAAGATAACTAGAAAGAAATCTTGAACTTTTTACATTTACAATTGCTGCTGATAGTGGTAGTGATGGAACATTCTGAAATTATTTTTATGTGTTGTAGGACTGAGTATATATATATTGGGGGGGTAGCCTGTATATCACTGTGGAAGAATAGTAATACAAATAAATATGAACTGAGGGAAGGGAAGGTAGAACAGTGTACTACTGGATTGAGATTAGAAGTGTCAATATGAACACATGATTAAACATACATATAGATTAAACACACATATAGATTAAACATACTTATAAGTATGATTAAACATATATATAGATATAAATATATATTTATAATTCATAGTTCTGTCTTCTGAAAGGGTCTCCAAGCAGTGACAAGCCCAGCACCAATGAGCACACCTAGTTCCTGGCTCTTTGTTTCTAAATACCATTTCCCATGAAAAGGAACTTGGAGAAATTCTCATTCCAGGTCCCAAGCGGGAAAGTACAGAAAAACCTGGAACATTTTGTTGTGCCAGCAAATAAGAAACTGCTAGAAAAAAAATGGATGAGGACATGTGTGAATGACACAGAAGCCAGCTTCAAACAGGGTACTTAAAGGTCAAATTAATAAGGTATACTTAAGCCGCAAATAAACATAAAGAAGGGAGGAAGGCAAGCTCTTCTTACATAGAATACCAACCAATAAATGTGGAAGAAATGATGGAATTAGAAAATCACTATTTTACAACTTCTCTAGTAATAATTAATTCAGACTAGAATTATCAGTAAATGCTAAAATCATTGAGCAGAAGCTTTTTGGGAACAGGATATTTGCATAGTTTCAAAACATCTCTCCACACATTATTTATTATATGCATTTATACCGTAGGGGAAGAAAAAGTTTTCCTCGACCCTCTTGGAGTCCCTGGTTGGGTCTGAAAATTAAACTGATAAAGACAGATTAACAGGAGAAAAGCATACAAATTTATTTATTTATTTTTTATTTTTATTTTTATTATTATTTTTTTTGCGGTACATGGGCCTTTCACTGTTGTGGCCTCTCCCGTTGCAGAGCACAGGCTCCGGACGCGCAGGCTCAGCGGCCATGTCTCACGGGCCTAGCCGCTCTGCGGCATGTGAGATCTTCCCGGACCGGGGCATGAACCCGTGTCCCCTGCATCGGCAGGCGGACTCTCAACAACTGCGCCACCAGGGAAGCCCGATACAAATTTATTTAATGTAAGTTTTACACGATGTGGGAGCCTTCATAAGGAAATGAAGACCCAAAGAAACAGACCTGCGTATTTTTATTCTAGCTTTGATGACGAGTGGGCAGTCATGTAGAAATATGGTAGGTCAGAGAATATGAGGTAAGTGTAGTTAACTGGGAGCAACTTAGCAAGGCCTGTTTGTAAGGATTCTTCTCAGTGTCCCTTTGTCTTCAGATATAGCAATGATCCTTTCCTCCAGAAGGAGGACACCTCTCACATGAGGGTTTTATGCTCTGTTTCAGGGAAGAATGCCAGGGGCAGCTTTGAGACTTTCCTACTGCCATTTTCTCAAACTCCTTCACTTTAAAATATGCAGTATACCAAGGTACCATATTTTGGGTTAACATGAACTAAATCCCATCAATACACACAACAGGCACAGACACACAGAGACACACACACACACACACACACACACACACACACACACACACACACACATGCAAGGAGTAACCTGGCAGATATCACCTTATCCAAAGGATCAAAGTTAACATCACCAACCATGGGAACAACTTCCATCAGGTGCCTCCTGATATAATGCAATAAGAAAGACATAAAATCACTTAAGTAGTATGCCTTTCAAAATGTGTAATGTGAATCTAACCCTGAGGAAACAGACTAGCATAAATATCTTAGCCACAGATCTGTCCTCTTCAAAAATGTTAATGACATTATAGGCAAAGAAAGACTGAGGAACTACTCTAGATTCAAGAAGACTAAAGAGACATTGCAACTAAAAGCATTGTGACCCTGGCTTGGGGAAAAATGGCCATACAGGATATTCTTGGGATTGAGAAATATAAATGTGGACTATATGTAAGATAGTATTTTATCAGTGTTCCCTGAATTTGATCATTGTACTATGGTTATGTGACTATCCTAATTCTTAAAAGATTTTGAAATCTCACTACAGGAGATGAAAAGCTTATTTCCCTCTACCCTTCTAGGTTCAGTGGCTGGGGCCCACAAGTCAAACTGACAAAAGACGGATTAACAAAAGAAAAAAACAGTTTTAATTACTTATGTATGTATCAGGGAGGAAGAAGTTGTCCTCTTCCCTTCTTAGTTCTTCTGAGTGGTCTAAGAATTAAGTAGACCTGAGGCAGATTAACTGGAGAAAATAAAACAAAAATTTAATAAGGTATACATGGGAGAGAGTCAGAAGAACTGAGTAACAAACCAAAATGGTAGAAGCCCACCTTAAATACCATCTTCCACTGAAGACAAAGAGGATATTGAGGGTGGGGAGAGTCAGTTATGGAAGGTTACCAGGAAAAGCACAGTAAACAAGGGTAAGGATGTTATGCAGATTTAAGTCATTGCCCTCTCCGTTGATAAGAATTGGCCTGGTACAGCAAGGGAGACACTATACACATAGAGATTTCCCTTGTAAAACATGTAAATTTTTCTTACAGTAACTGCTGCTTGGTTTTCAGAGCTTCCCCTGTGTCTGCTATTTCTTAAAGGTAAGCAGGTTAAAATAATCCTTGTGCCAAAGAGGCATATTTTGAGGTGGCAAACTTTTCTCCCTTACCTATGCATGCAGTGGCACTGGAGTTCACCAAGAAAAAATGTGGCTCCAGGAGGTGGCCAGATGATTGAGGCTTATATATCATTCTAGTCTAAACAAAGAAAAATGGGGTTTGGGACTTCTGGGCAAGGGAATGGGGGCAGGTTATGGTAAGGTGGGGAAGGAAATGTATGGTAAATGAAAGTTATTTTGTTATGCAGATAAGAGTATCTCCGGGTGATAAAGTTGTCTCCAAGAGTTGTTCTCTTCCTGGTAGGAAGACATCTTTACAAATGGAAATTTTCTTTATAAAATTTTGGACAGAAGGAGGTAAAGAGTCAGCATGTTCTCAATTGCCTTCAGCTCAAAATAATCCTTCTGTCAAAGTGGGTGTTGAATATACTATTTTGGAGTGGTATTCTAGGACCGTATTCTGGTATCCGTCCAGCACTTATACTCAAATGGTTTAGGAAAAGAATATATATTCTTTCCCTTTTTCATCTGAGGGAGAGGGAGTTATAGTATATAGGGAGGAAGAGATAAAATAAATATTGCAAAATCGTAGCAATTGATGAATCTAGTGAATGGTATATGGAAGTTCATGGTATGATTATTACAAGTTTTCTACAGTTTTGAATTTTTTTTTCAAAATAAAAAGTTTTTAAAAATACTAAAAGCCCAAAAGCCTTTAGTCTTTGAAATTTTTGCCAGGCCACAGAGCTTTGTGTTATTAGGGATCCTAACTTTCCAGATGCAGTGAATGCATTTCATCTCCAATTCAAGTTACCTCAGAAAGTACTCATTACATTCACTTTAACTCTCTCACCCAAATGGCTCTCAGAGGTACCTGTGCATCCCACATTATCTCTTGACTAACAAAATTATTTTACCCATTTTTGTGAATTTGGGTCCTGTTGGTCAACAGTGACAGAATTTATATGCTCCTTCCCTTCTGTAGATACCACAGTTGTGTCCCTGAGGCAGCATTGAGTACCTTTGCTTTGGAAAGGATGGGGTCTCTGCTGAAATAAGCAGTGTGTGCAGTCTTGGCACAGGGGAGAAAGTGCCTGATAATATCTATCTGAAATAGAACCATTTGGAACTAATGTATATTAATGTTTCATTGTATCTAACTGTAGCCTTCTTTGATGTGGTTAATTACACACGGGTTAAGAAGAGATTTCATCCTTTGTCATGTTGAGTTTCAGATGCCAGATAAATCAAATCAAACAAAAATCAACTTCCAAAAAAGCATACTGGAGGTTTGATGCGGTTGTTGAGGATGAATTGGGAAGTTGTCAGAAGCTAAGTGTTGATTTCAGGACAGCCCAGCATTCAGGAGAATTCGGTTTTGACATTCTGAAAACGGTGAAGCTTTACCGTTATTCTAGAATGGGCCTTGCTAGGGAAATATAAATTGTATACTACCCTGCTAGGATTTCTACCTGAATTTGATTTCTTGTGCTAACTCCTATGAAGCTCCTTGATTTCTCTTTCTTGGTTTGTGCTAGTCTAGTGATTGTGGATGGGACCCTTGACCTCACTTTGGTTGGAAGGTACCTGCCCAGTATGGCTCCTTGGATGGACATGCCCTTGGGCCAAACAGGGGAGAGTCAGCCCTGGAGCTATTCAGGTGCAGTGGTGGCCATCAGACATTAAGGATGGCTTTGAGAGAGGTGGCTGCCTGGCTTAGTACAAGTTATTCTTGCTGGCAAGAAAAAAATAATGCCAGTATTACCTAAATCTCTGACAAATCTTGTTTTGCAAAGGAAGACCTTTGACCTCCACATAATGAGTACTCAGTAAATACTGGCTGCATACATAAATAGAGCTAAATTTAATGAATGTATTTCTTCTACATTTAAAAATAGTATGTTCCCATTGTGGAAAATCTGGATGACAGAGACTTCTCTAAAAACAAAAATAGATATTACCCATAACCCACTGTGCAATTAAATCTTTGTGGGCAATGTTATAGTTTATCTATGCCTGGATATTTTAACACAATTGTATTTTCATAATTACATATCTTTTTATTATATCTAATTATAAGCATTTCCCCATATTATTACAAAGTCTTCATAACCATAATTTTAATGACTATGTTATCCTCCCACATAGGAGAATTTCTTCAGTCATTCCTTTATCATGGGGGCACTTATGTTGCTGTCTACAATTTCTTGTGCCCTGCATACAGTGTGGCCAAACAAACCAAAAAGTCAGAGTTTGAAGCAGAGAAAGGTTTATTGCAGGGCCAAGCAAGGAGAACAGCTGGCTTGTGCTCAAAAAAAAAAAAAACCCACTGAACTCCCCTATGGTTTTCAGGGAAGAGTTTTTAAAGGTAAAATTTGTGGTGAGGGCTGCAGGGTGTGTGACTTTCTTCTGATTGGTTGGTGGTGAGGTAACAGTGTGGTGCTCCAGGAATCTTGTGCTCAGCCTGAAGTTACCATCCTCCAAGTGGATGGGGACCTTGGTTCCTGCAGAAGAACTCAAAGATATATTGTTATGTATATCCCTTGAGAAGGAACCAGGACCCTGCTTTATCTCTGCACTATTGTTTCTTGACTGCTCCTCCTTTATTTCCTCATTCCCTCCCTTCCTTAATTAGTAACTGTTTGAATCTGCCCTTTGGAACTCAGGGAAGGTCTAGGAGGCTGAAGTCTTTTCCTTACGAATGAGAAACAGGGACACGGAAAGGCTTTGGTACCTGGAAGGATCCCACAGGGTCTTGCTTGGTTTCAACTTTTTGATGCTTTGTTGCTTTAGGTAATGTTGGTATTAATATTTATAAATTTGCTTGTTTGAGACTAACAAGCATTTATTTGTAAGTATTGTTGTGGATGTAGATAGCTTTATTCTTCCAGGTTCTTCTGGCTGATCTAAGAATTACATCGACATGAAGCAAATTAACTGGAAGAAATCAAATTTAATTGCTTACATATGGGAGTCCCACATACAAGTAAGGGTCAGATATCCCATATACACAGAGATTCAAAAGCAGAAAAGTAAAATGAGGTAAATATGCTGTCCTGAGCTAGGGAATGGAATAGGGGCCTGGGGCTTCCAAGGACAGGAGGGTCATTCACAGGACAATAAGAAGAAAAGCAGATGCTGGGAGAATTAAGCACTGTCCATGCAACTCCACTCAGAGAGCGTAACTGGAAGCTCCCACCTGGTTTCTCCTGGACTCTGCCCCATGTGCCTTTCTCCTTTGCTGACTGTAATTTGTATCCTTTCACTGCATTAAACCATAATGGAAAGGATACCAGCTTTTCTGTGAGTCCCTCTAGCAAATCATCACAACCAAGGGTAGTCCTGGGGACTCCCAACACAGGTAGAGCAGAGAGAACAAGGGCTGTGGGGGAGGGGAACGACTGAGGTGAGGAAAGAGATGGAGAAAGAGACTGGAAAAAAAATAATAAAAAGAAGAAAAGCAGATGTTTGGTAATTAGATGTTTACCCTGCCATATAGATGGGACCACTTAGATAAAATTTATCCTTGGTAATAACTCTTTTTGGGGGAAAATCTCCAACTTAAATTCTTCTAGGTAGTTAAGGGGGGGACAGTAGTTTCTCTTGAACCTGCAGGATCTTGACTGACTTTAGCTCACAATAATCCTTAATCAAAATTGGCACATTTGGGGGAGGCTCATTCTGAACCCCTATAGTGTTTATAATATCCCCCTTTCCCATGTTCTCAAGAGGAAAGACAGCTTCTTCTTGCATTGGCCTAAAAAGGTGCTGAGCAATAGGAGGAGATGCAGATTTGGGGAAGCCAGAAAAAAAAGACCACTGTAATCTACATTATGAAAGACAAAGGAATTGCCCAGTGGAGAGTGGAGAGCATTCTGTTGAGGTGGCCTGAGAAAGAGGGGGAGAATTATAAGGAAGAAAGCAAGCGTGTCTGTCACTATTAAAGCTGAGAGCATTGGGAGAAAACTTGGATGACTTACGTGCCTGGTGGTGGGGGAGGGTGAGGGGGGCTGCCTGTTTTATATTTCACCAAAAAGAGTATTTACATGTATTGTTATCATTTCACAAAAGAGAACATGTTAGCCCCAGAAAACCTGAAAGGATGACATCTCAAAGTGTAAAAGTGAAATGAAATAGCTCCATTAAAACCTATTAGAAAGTATGTATTTTTCTCATTACTCTGTGGACTGTTGATGATGTGGCTACACCCCCCCAGTCCATGGACTGACGTTGGGGAGCCATACAATCAAATGATCTGTAAGTTCCATCGACACACACTGAAGAAGCTTGCATTTAGTGAAGAGTTGGGTTCCAGTCTTGACCTGATGGATGGTTTTTGAGCCATACATCCCATGAATATCTCAGTTTTCTGTTTAGCCAACTTATGAAGATCAAGTAAGGTATCATTTGTAGAAGTGCTGTTGTCTAAAGGCCTTGGTACTTGGATATGAGGCTCAGAATAGGAGTGTGATAAATTGTACAGTCCCAGGAAATAAGTGACATTTCATTAACCCATAGTTTGTGCAATAACCCATTTTTTGCAGTTTCTGAGAATGATTTCAAGAGGTAAGAAATACAACTAAAAATGGAAAAGGTAGGGCTTCCCTGGTGGTGCAGTGGTTGAGAGTCCGCCTGCCGATGCAGGGTACACGGGTTCGTGCCCCGGTCCGGGAAGATCCCACATGCCGCGGAGTGGCTGGGTTCGTGAGCCATGGCCGCTGAGCCTGTGCGTCCAGAACCTGTGCTCCGCAACGGGAGAGGCCACAACAGTGAGAGGCCTGCGTACCACCAAAAAAAAAAAAAAAAAAAAGGAAAAGGTATTTTATTGGCTTATCTACTGAGAAAACACTGTCACGTGACATCTAGAACTCCTGGATCTAGGAGATCAAATGATCTATCCATTGTTTTCTCTAAGGCAGTGTCTCACCTAATGGCAAGAGGGCTCCCAGGAATATATACCCATTCCATCCTACCAGTTCAGTAATTTCAGTAGGAAACGATAAAGTTTTATATTTCTAACCGTTCTAGTGAAAGTTCAAAGTTTCAGTCTTATTGGCACTGCCCAAGGTGATTGACCAGATCTAGGAGCCTATTCTTGAAGCTGTAAGTAGATTCAGTCCCTCCTAAACAGCATACACTAACAATAGGGGTGGAGTAGTTTCTCAGAGAAAAACTGGGTTTCTGGTAAAAGAAGGTGGGGTATGGATGATGGTCAGGCAGAACAAGAAAGACCTACTATAGAGTTGAAGTAGCCTTCCAAGCCAGTAAATGCAGCCAGTAGAATTGCCTGGCATATCTGGGAAGGCCTTTGTGTAAGACATTTTCTACTGACTGCCACAGCATCATTGTTTAGTGGCAGGCAGTGTCTTTGCCATCAGTTAAATCCTAATACCACTAAGCAGAAATTGAAGAGATTTAATGGGATGTTGGACCTATCCATGAATGCACAGGACAGTAGCTCATGCCATTGATGTGTAGAATCAAATATCTTTACGCACTGGGGATGTCATCATTTAAATGGCCCTATTGATTTTAGATTTTGGCAGGGCTTCTTTGACCCTGGAAAGCTCCAGGTTGCCTGAGGGGACATCACCTAAGGTGTAACTCCACATTATGTTGTCCTGAATTAGACCCACACTAACTTAACCATCTGTCCTAGGGTGGTCTGGCCTCGACAGGGTCTCTGGGAAAACTAGAGCAATTCATTTTGTTTTATGTTTATTTATGAATTCATTTGGAAAATCTGCTTCTAGGCACTGAACACATTCTAGTCATGTAAGAAGGACTACTTGTTTGGAAAATGTTTAATAATTATATATATATATTTTTTGTTTGTTTATTTTTTTAACATTCATTCACTCATTCATTCATTTATTTATTTATGGCTGCATTGGGTCTTTGTTGCTGCACACGGGCTCTCTAGTTGCGGGGAGCGGGGACTACTCTTTGTTGCGGTGCGCGGGCTTCTCATCGTGGTGGCTTCTCTTGTTGCAGAGCGTGGGCTCTAGGCGTGCGGGCTTCAGTAGTTATGGCATGTGGGCTCTAGAGCACACGCTCAGTAGCTGTGGCGTACAGGCTTAGTTGCTCCGCGGCATGTGGGGTCTTCCTGGACGAGGAATCAAACCTGTGTCCCCTGCATTGGCAGGCAGATTCTTAACCACTGTGCCACTGTGGAAGTCCTGGAAAATGTTTAATTATTCTATCAACAAGTTTAAAAAAAAAATTTCCAGCTTTATTGAGGTATAATTAACAAAATTGTAATATATTTAAAGCATACAATATGCTGATTATCTTTATGTATATGTTGTGAAAAGATTCTTACCATCAAGAATTAACATATCCATCACACCTCACATGTTTATCTTTTTTTTTTAATTTTTTTGATGAGAATACTTAAATTCTGTTCTCTGAGCTAGTTAGCTAGTTTTAATTATACAATACAGCATTATCACCTATAGTCACATTGAATGTTATACATTGGATCCTCAGACCTATTCAGTTTATAACTGAAAGTTTGTATGCTTTTACCAGCATCTCCCTATTTCCTCTACCCACCCCACCCGCCCCCCCAGCCCCTGGCATTCACTATCCTAGTCTCTGTTTCTATGAATTTGAATTTTTTTAGATGCTGCGATGAACATGAGACTGCAGATATCTTTTCAAGATAGTGATTTTGTTTTTCTTGATGGTTGTACCACTCTACATTCCCATCAACAGTGTACAGGGGTTTTCTTTTCTCCACGTCCTTGCCTGGATTTATTATTTTCTCCTGTCTTTTTGATAATATGCATCCTAACAGGTAGGAGGTGACGTCTCACTGTGGTTTTGATTTGCATTTCCCTGATGATCAGTGTTGAGTACTTTTTCATGTACCTGTTAGCCATTTGTATATCTTCCTTAGAAGATTTCTATTCAGGCCCTTTATCCATTTTTAAATTGGGTTATTTGGTTTTTTTGCTATTGAGTTGTATGAGTTCCTTTTGTATTTTGGATATTAACCCCTTATCAGATATATGATTTGCAAATATTTTCTCCAGTTCAGTAGGTTGCCTTTTCATTTTGTTGATGGTTTCCTTTGTTGTGCAGAAGCTCTTAAGTTTGGTGTGGTTGCACTTCTTTACTTTTGCTTTTGTTGCCTTTACTTTTGGTGTCAAATCCAAAAAATTATTGCCAATACCAATTTTTCCCTGTAGGATTTTTTAAAAGTTTTGACACTTATGTTTAAGTCTTTAATCCATTTTCAGTTAATTTCTTCTGTATGATGTCAGGTCAGGACCCATTTTCATTGTTTTGCATATGAATATCCAGTTTTCCAACCAACTTTTATTGGAGAGACTATTCCTTTCCCCATTGTATATTCTTGGCTCCTTTGTTAAAAGTTAATTGACCATATATGCATGGTGTGGATCTCTTTTGAGTCATCTTTCTTGGAATTCTTATGGCTTCCTGGACCTAGATGTCTGTTTCTCTCCTCAGCTTGGGGAAGTTTTCAGCCATTATTTCTTTGAATAAGCTTTCTGTCCCTCTCTCTTCTGCTTCTCAGACTCCTATAACCTTATAGTATGTATATTGATCTACTTGATGTATCTCATAAGTCCCTTAAGCTATCTGCATTCTTTTTCATTCTTTTTTCTTTTTGCTCCCCTGTTTGGATGAATTCTACTTTCCTGTATTCAAGTTCATGTATCCTTTTTGCTGTTTGATCTAGTCTGCTATTGAACCCCTCTATTGAATATTTCAATTCAGTTATTGTATTCTTCAGGTCTACGATTTCTTTTTGGTACTTCCTTATATTTTCTATATCTTTGTAGAAATTTTCAGTTTTTTCATGCATTGCTCTCTTGACCACAGGTAGAATCTTATGACTATTATTTTGAACTCTCTATTGCATAAATCACTTATCTCTGTTTCATTAAGATCAGCTTTTAGAGATTTATCTTCTTTTGTTTGGAACATATTCCTCTCTTTCTTCATTTTACTTGGCTGTTTGAGTTGATTTCTGTGCATTGGATAAAACAGCCACCTTTCCCAGTCTTGACAGACCTGTCTCATGTAGGAAATAAACCTCATCAGTCAGCCTGGCCCAAGCTCCTGGTTGCCTCTCAAACCTTTGTGGTTGTCTAAGCCTTTTTTCTTTGTTCTCAATGACCCCTGATGCTTGAGAGTATGCCAAGACCCATCAGTGTCCGAAAGGGAAGGATTGCAGTGAGCACCTAGATGCAGGTTGATTAGAAGCCAAGCCCTCAGACAGCAACTGGGAAAGTATGCAATTAAATCCTTTCTAGGGAGAAACTGGGAGATGGGCATTTTTGCCTGCTGTATCTAAATTGAGCTCAAGTTTACAACGATGGGGTGGTGTTCCTGTGCCTGTTTAAAAACTGCTTTAGTTTTGCTATACTCCTGTGGACTTATGAATGTAGGTCCTACTGGCTATCAGAGATAGGTGATTTGGGTGCCTGTCCCTCGGGTGGTAGCCACAAAATCTTTGGACACTAGACTTGTGTACAAGCTCTTTCCAGAAAGATGCTGAAGACCTTATTTTATTGTTGGAGTGAGCTGGGGGCAGAAGATGGGGAAAGTGCCCAGTGGCTTCTGAGGGCTCCAGGTGGGTATCATGGACAGTCTCTAGATGTGTGCATCTAAACTTGCAAGCTTATAGAATGAATTTTCAGATTATCAGTTTTGGTTATTATTTCAGTTATTGGTTGCTTTTAACAAACTAACCTAGAACTTTGTGGATTAGACCAATGATTCATTATTTCTCAAGGTGCTGTAAGTCAGGAATCAGAGCATGGCTCAGCTGGGTAGTTTTTCTGCTCCATTTTGTTTAGGCTGGGTCATTTGCTGGGTTGTATTCAGCTTGTGGCTGTGCTGGCCAGGAAGGATGGTCAAAGAAGGATTTTTTCACATATCTGATGTGTCAGACCAACCTCAATCTCTCCACAAAGTGTGTTATCATTTGGTAGTCTAGCCTGAGATTCTTTACTTCAAGGCAACTAACTTCCCCAGAAAGCTCCAAAGTGGAACCTGCCTGACTTCTTAAGTACTACATATAGAATTAGAATACTGTTACATTTGTGCATTCTATTGGCCAGAGGGAGTTGATAGGTCAGTCCAGCCCATATTCAAAGGGAAAAGGAATGGAATGAGCATACAGGGAGAGCGCTGATTATAGCCATCTTTGGAAACTACCACAGTTTTAAAGCTTAGTGGAGTATACTGTTTAAAAACTGTTTTTACTGACGTATTAAGTATGCCTTGGCAGAGTTTTATTTTGGTTATATATGAACTCTGACTGAATTTTAAAAAATGAGATGAAGCAAACATAGGCATATGCACATACATATATACATTTTAAAATTTCTGTATCTTGAGGAATCAATGATTTCCTTGACAACCAGGATTTCATATCTCATCCTCCTTACCTTTTTACTCTGCCTACCAAGAAGCTCAGAGCTAAATTGAATCATATTAACCCAGTTTGCCTCTGCTTTTGATTCATGTCTTTGATATTCTCCTTTGTTTTACTTACTGTTTGTATCAATATTTCTTTTGTGGAATAGCTATATACAAAATTTTTGAAATGAACCAAACACATATGTAGACTTCTCAGATCTGTAGAGTAGTATAAAGAGCTCTGCCTTCAGAGTTAAATGGTAGAGGTTCAAATCTTCATTATTTCCTATTTGTCTCACTTTCCCCATCTGTAAATTGGTTTTTGTAAGGAAGAACTGGATCATAGACATGCCCAGTAAATTGTAGCTATTAAAAACAGATCTCTACACAAATGAGTGCATGATGTAAAACTGTTGAAATCTGAGTAAGGTTGATAGATCATCAATGTCATAATCCTGGGTGTGATATCTTACTATACTTAGGCATGATATTATCATGGGGAGAAACTAGGTGAAGGGTACACAAGATCTCTCTGTATTATTTCTTACAACTGAATGAGAATCTATGATTATCTAGAAATAAAAGGTTAAAAAAAAATGTTCCAGGACTATTGCTTCTATACTATCCAAAGTAAATCATTGTTCTTTATATACCTACTTAAAAGATTATTGAATGCAATTGAGTATTATCTTAAACGTGTTTTTTATGTATCAACCTTGGTTGCCAGCTATGAAAATTTTCATTTATACAAATACCAATGGCTTTGTTTTCCCTGTTAAGAATAAGTCAATACATAAAAATAGCTTAACATGTTAACTGTAAAGCTAACATTTAAAGGACATCACTAAACCTATACATTTTTTTCTTGGAAAAATATTAAAAAGGGATCTGAAGCTCAGGATGTCTTCAGGAAGAACTGGGAGATGCTGATGCTGATCCCAGAAGAAATTCAGTAGGATTATAATTTAATCTGTGCAAATCTGATTATAGTCTTAGTATTCGTACACTGAATGTGAAGCAGCTTTCCCTTGTACCTTTACCTCCTGGCTTCCATTTGAAACATTCAGGAAATCTAGTTTATTTTTCTTTCTTTCTTTCTTTCTTTATTTAAATTTCATTTATTTTTGGCTGCATTGGGTCTTTGTTGCTGCACATGGGCTTTTCTCTAGTTGCAGCGAGCAGGGGCTACTCTTTGTTGGTGTGCATGGGCTTCTCATTGTTGTGGCTTCTCCTGTTGTGGAGCACGGGCTCTAGGCACACGGGCTTCAGTAGTTGGGGCATGGGCTCAGTAGCTGTGGCTCGCGGGCTCTAGAGTGCAGGCTCAGTAGTTGTGGCACACGGGCTTAATTGCTCCGCGGCATGTGGGAGCTTCCCAGACCAGGGATCGAACCTGTGTCCCCTGCATTGGCAGGCGGATTCTTAACCACTGCACCACCAGGGAAATCCCAGGAAATCTAGTTTAATGAAAACAAATAGACCATAAAATTCATACATTGAATGGAATTGGAGAAAAATAATGTACTTAACTTGTTTTAACTGTTAATGTGCAATCTAAATCTTCCTGATCTCTATAGGGCACAGAACATGTCCTCAGAAATTGAAAGTCAGACTAAAATCTTCCCTCCAATGCTCACATTTCCTCAAGTATTAGCAAACTCATAATCTGGAAAGAAAGATCCAGATTCCAGGCATGATTTAGTTACTAGCTTCCTGTTTCTTTAGAAGTCATTGAATCTCTATGGATTAAATGGATTTTATGGATTTATACTTTCCCTAGTCCAAATCAAGGAGATTGGATTAGAGGTCTCTAAGATTCCTTTTATCTCAGATATTCAGTTATTTTCCATATAGACATCCACTTATATCAGCCTACTTTTTTCTTTTAAATTTAATTTAATTTTTAAATTTTCTTTATTTTTTTTGGCCGCATCAGGTCTTAGTTGAGGCATGTGGGATCTTTTCTTGTGATGTGGGGTCTTCATTGCAGTGTGTGGGCTTCTCTCTAGTTGTGGCATGTGGGTTTTCTCTCTCTAGTTGTGGCCTTTGGGTTTTTTCTCTCTCTAGTTGTGGTGCATGGCCTCTGGGGCATGTAGGATCCGTAGTTTGCGGCACGCAGGCTCTTTCGTTGACGTGCGCGAGCTCAGTAGTTGGGCGCACGGCCTTAGTTGCCCCATGGCATGCAGGATCTTAGTTCCCTGACCAGGGATCGAACCCACATTCCCTCCATTGGAAGGCAGATTCTTTACCACTGGACCACTAGGGAATTCCCCAGCCTACCTTTATGTGAACTTTTCCTTTTATGTTTTCATAGAAAACAATACTTATAGGGAGGTTAAATATTCTTTGCCCTTCCTTCCCCCAATTCTCTGACGATACTTTGGCTCTGAGCAGTTTCTGGACATTTACTGCAACCTGGTGAGAACCCAGTACATACCTTTTTTGGTAAAAGGGAGTTGTAAAATTTTACTAAATTAGTCATTGTTTTTATCACATACACTTCCGTAGCAAATTTTAACCATCTCGTAAAAAAAGACACGTGCAAAAAACCAAAGAATGATGTAGACAGATCTGTGGATCAAGATCAAGGGAGGGACAAACTGTTTCCTAGCTATAAGAAACACTTTCCTATGCATTCTTATATAAAAAATACATAATTGATAATGTTTGCAAATGTAGTCTAACAAAAGATGGTGTAAGATTATTGATCTAATTGTTTCTTAGATTCATGATGGATAACAGACCAAGACATGCTGTAAACTGGAATTTTGAAAAGACATTTCTACACATTGCTGATGTATTGTAGCATGGATGATATCTGCCTTTCTTGTAAACGAATTTGATATAGGGATAGAATGTTGAGAAAATGGAGGAATAGATTAGCAGGCATTTAAGACCAGTTTCTTCCTGACCAAGTCAAGAAAGAACTATTAAGGAAGGTACACTAAAGATGCTAGACATGTTCTTTTCTCTTTTTTTTGAATTCTATTTTATTTATTTTTTTATACAGCAGGTTCTTATTAGTTATCCATTTCATACATATTAGTGTATATATGTCAATCCCAATCTCCCAATTCATCATGCACACACACCCCCGCCACTTTCGCCCCTCGTCATCCATACGTTTGTTCTCTACATCTGTAAGACATGTTATTTCCTATGGCCCATGAATACTTGGAGTTTGTCTCTTCCCAGGCATCTTCAGAATACGTTTTCCATTTACAGATTAGGTTGAACATCCTACCTTTCTGTCTTGATGTCAACTTCTCCTATCTTCTTTCTGTTTAGTAGGTTTCTAGCATTTGTTAGCCTCAGATTTTGGATTATTTTATCACAAGTCACTGTGATATTTGCTAAGTACCATTGTCCCTATAAGTGTAGTTATATGAAGCAGTGCTTTTACCATCCTTGATGTCTTAGTCTTCTGATGATAATGACATATTAATTATGGAAAAGCCAAGACAATTTCAGGTAAAAACAATTACTTTTCAAATTCTCATGAATATTGGATCACTTTCTTATTAGCATAGGCATCTTGCCAAGAGTTTTGAATGCTTATAATTTGGATGGCAAGTGTCCTGGGGAGGGATCATATTTGCTTGTATGCTCTGCTTGGCGTTTGGCCTATCTTCAGCAATTCATGGGCATTAACCCCAAAATAACATAATCGAATTTGTCAAATAAACCCTAGATAATTGGGTCTTATGTGCTCAATATTATGTAGGGATATGTTTTTATTTTATTTTTTTTTAATTTTTATTTTATATCAGAGTATAGTTGATTAACAATGTTGTGTTAGTTTCAGGTATACAGCAAAGTGATTCAGTTATACACATACATGAATATATTCTTTTTCAAATTTTTTACCCATTTAGGTTATTACAGAATATTGAGCAGTTTATGTAGGGATATGTTTTTAAAATAACTGTTATTAAGGCAAAGATGGGTTTTATTTATTTTAATGTATTCATTTATGTAATGGATATTTATTTATTGAACACCTAATATGTGTCAGGCAATGTCTTAGGAAAGATAAATAGGGTTTTACTCTTACTGCGCTTTTATTTTATTTGAGAGAGAAGGAAAATAAATATGCAAACCAAAAAATGAACAAGGTAATTCAGACATCAAGGATGATTCTAAGACTTTAATGTGTCAAAGGTTGTTGGAGGAAGAGATAATTAGGTGTGGCCTTTGGAGGGGGGACATTTCAGCAGAGAATTAAATGGTAAGCAGGAGCTAGCCATGCAAAAGATTTTGCGAAAAATATTCTAGGTAGAGAGAACAGTGAGTATGAAGACCTTGCTGCGATAATGAACTTGTGATGCACCATGGAGAGAAAAAAGGCCAGTGTGACTAGAGATGGTAAATGCATTGGGGAAGGGAAAGGATAACTGAAGATGAGGTAGGAGAAGTGAGCAGAGGTCTATTTTGAAGGGCCTCATAGGCCTTGCTTAGGAGTTTGGAATTTCTCCTCAGTGTAGTGAGTGACCAGAGGGGGACTTTATTATTATATTTTTTTATTTTTAATTGTGGTAAAATATAACATAAAGCTTACCATCTTAACCTTTTTTTTTCTTTCAGGTAGCTTTATTTTTTATTTTTTTATTTTTTTAACATCTTTATTGGAGTATAATTGCTTTACAATGGTGTGTTAGTTTCTGCTTTATAACAAAGTGAATCAGCTATACATATACATATATCCCCATATCTCCTCCCTCTTGCGTCTCCTTCCCACCCTCCCTATCTCACCCCTGTAGGTGATCACAAAGAACCGAGATAATCTCCAAAGGGGGACTTTAGGTATAGGCCTGACATGACCAGGTTTATGTTAGAACACTTACTTTTGATTATGAGTTTGTCAATGTGAATTTTTTAGTGGCTAAGGGAGCACTTTTTTATGCAGAAGGGCCTATTTACTATAACTTGGGTTTTTAGTTAATGTTTAATTTATTAAAGCTATATATTTTAGATTTGTTTTTAAAATATTTAGATTAATTCAGAAATCTTGTGCAATTTATGAATGTCATAAAGAATAAATTCTACTTAAATAATCCTTTGCATTTACTTCGTTAAATTTCTCCATTGATATTTTAAAATACATTTACAAGTTTAACACTTTTACTTTCTTTTACTTCAGACACTTTGCAAAACCTTTCCAAACTTTTCAACCATATTTTGACTCAAATATGCTAACCTCAGAAATATAGTAAATCCAATTATCTTAAACACTGCAGTTCCACTTAAAAACAGTTAAATTATCTTCAACCTTTCTACTTAAAGTCAGAAGTTAATAATCAATTACACATTTAAAACTGGAATCACAGGGCTAATCTGTCAGATTCTTAAATATAATAAATTCTCTTAAACATTACAGATGCTTGTCACCAAACACTCAAATTGCCCAGTGCCTGACTTAACGCAAAATTATGAATACCATGGGTTTCATTAACTTTATGATCTCTATATTTAATTTTTATCTGTCCCAGGATTGAAAAATCCCTTACCTACTAACAGAACAGTGATATTCTCTCAAGTGGGTTGAGGTTAGATTTCCTAGTAACGTGAGATTATATTTTCATGTAAAGTTGCAGAGTCAACTGTATATGACCACAGTATGGTCACTTCTTCAGAGAGCTCTGATTGGAATGAGCACAGGGGCATATATATGTAATGACTTCCTTAACTGGAGATTGACACCCTGAAACATGCTTTATACATGTTTACAATGAGGACTCTCTTGTCAATCCCATGTCTTTGTCACTTACTACTTGTGTAACTTCTGCTCAACTTTTCTAAGTCTCAGTTTCCTCATCTATAAAATAGAGATAACAATCACATCCACTGCATACAATTGTTATGAGGATCCTATGCAAAAATATACATAAAGTGTTCAGGACAGTGTCTGGCATACACTAAGAGCTCAAAAAGGTTATGTTTACCATTATTACCCTCAAATAACCATGGGCTTTTTAGACTTAATTACCTGGATTTTTAAAATTTCATGATATGTGAAAAATGCCAGAGGCCCATTAAATCAAAGATCCCTTTATGCTTAACAGGCACAGTGAACTGGTTAGCATTGTTATTAGAGGGACTGAAGAAGAGGGGGATCTGGGGATTGAGTCTGCAAACCTAACATGGTATTTCAAGAGTTTGCAGGTGGGTAGCAGTTCAAATAAGTGATCAGTGTAGGAGGCGGGAGTACGTTAGTCAGTGTCACACAGTGTAGAAGGGTGGTCCTAGGGGTGGATAGAATTCTATGGTAGGGAATTTAGAGGCCACAGATGTGATGCAAAAAGATAAGTGTCAGGCAAGTAGTAAGCATCAGAAAAGAGTCCCAAGGTAATAAGGTCTGTGGCTCTGAGTGGGTTTGAGTGTGTAAGTGGGAGGAAGGATAAAGAAGCCAGTGAGGGCCAGAGCTCATTCCTAGAGGGATTTAGGTCCTAGGCAGGTGACCAGAGGAGTCAGGTTGAAACCCAGAAATGAGAAGAGAATATTATTATTGAGCATCCACTGTTGCCTGACATACATTCCTGTTTTTCTATATTCTCTGCATTACCTCATTTTTCTCCTGATAGACTCAAAAAGTAAATCTTATTGCTTGTATTTTATAGATGATGGGAGGAATGACTAAGTAAACATTTCCAAGGTTATACATCCAATAAATGGTGGAAAAGAATTAAACACAATACTTCTTATTTCAAAGGTCACGACCTGGGACTTCCCTGGAGGTCCAGTGGTTAAGACTTTGCCTTCCTGTGAAGGGGGTGCGGTGAAGGGGATGCGGGTTCAATCCCTGGTTGGGGAGCTAAGATCCCACATGCCTCGTGTCTCAAAACATAAAACAGAAGCAATATTGTAACAAATTCAATAAAGACTTTGAGAACGGTCCACAATAAAAAAAAAAAGTATCCTTTAAAAAAAAAAACAAAAAAACACAAAGGTCATGACCTTTCCATGAAAGCACACTGCTACAGAGGTGACTTGATATTGCCCAGAGTGTTGGCCTAGATAGTCTTAAATCTCTCCTGCCATGTGTCATGGTTAGTCCTGAGATAAGGATGGGTGGAAACTGCAGAAAGGAACTAGTTCTAGGACCACAAATATTGGGAGAGGAAAAGCCTGAAGAAGCTGGGAGAGGGTAGAGCCTCAGCAACAACCCAAGTATGGGCTCCTTGCTCTGTCTTTGGCCTGGTCACTCTGCCCTTAATGGGACTCTGGTTCTCCACTGGAAGTAGAAGGGAGAGAAGTTAAACTAGATGACTTATGGCAGTGATTCTTAACCTCTGAATGTGATGAAAGATATGAGGTTTCCTAGAAAAAATGTATTTAACCTCACAGTCATACTATTCCACGTTCAGTCTCAGAAGGTTCAAAGAGCCCTTAAAACTAATCAAGGATTTGGTCACCAGTCCAGGAGAATCTTTAGACTAAGAAAATCTTTAGACCAAGGACGCAGAGCCTTTTCAGAAGTGTTTACTTAAAGGAGAGCTGGTATTATTGCAAGATAATGTTTCTGATGCTTCTGGCAACAAACATTTATTTAGAGTTTAATAAATACCAGACTTTGTTTTACTTAATTCTTTTTAAAGCCTCACCACAATTCTACAAGGTAGGTATTATCATTAGCCTTTTTATATAGATGAGGAAATGACTCAGAAAAGTTCAATAGTATGCTCAAGGTTACAGAGCTATTAAGTGGAGATTTGCTCAATAATATTGTTCAGTAGTGTCCTATCTTAAAAAAATACTTGTGAGTTTTTGATCTGGCACAGCTGGGAAGTGGGGACAATGTTTAACACATACCATGTAAATAAACTGTGATAGTAGGTTTTTATTGCAGACACTTGCTTGGGGTGACAAACGGCACCTGGCACGCTTTAAAATTCCGTAGCAGCAAACTCTGCTGCTTAGCTTTCTGTTTCTTATGCATCATTTTTTATGCATCATAGAAGTTTATCTAAATTTTGAAAAGGGACTTGCCAGTGACAAATACTTTATGAAATGGGAAGCACTCACTAACCAGGTAACATTTCTTTCTGTTAGCAAATTATACAATGAATACAGAGCATTTTAAGTAGTGCTTTTACCTTGAAAGGACTTTAAAGCTACTAGCCAATCAAGCTTTACCATATCCTTATGGGGTCAGTCAATATGAATTTCACCATTCCCATCCTGTGGGTCACTGTTAGGAACCTGCATATGCCAGGACCATCAGATAGAGAGCCAGCTTGGACAGCATTCATGCAGAGAGAATGGTAAATCCGTCTGTAGAAGAAGGCAGGGCCTTTGTGGGAGAACACACAAAGCAACAAAGGAACTTGTTGAAAGACACAAGACTAGAAAGCAAATCCACAGCTCCCTGGGGCAGCTGTGAGTACTTACTTTTACAAGGCTGTTGCTAAATATTTTCCTGACAGAACAGAAAACAACCTGCCCAATTTTACATGTGTCTCTTTGAAGAAAGCCATAGGTGGTTATCAGAAAAAACATTCAATGGTTTCAAATCTTTCTTCCTACTAGTATAATCATCTAGAGGGAAAAACTGTATCCTTGTGTGTTCTGGTTTACCCACTTCAGTTCTGTCCTGCGGATTTCTTTATGAAGCTGTTGGGGTGTGTTTCTCTCTCCCCCCCAACACTTTTTCTCTCCCTCCAAAATCAAACCAGACAACAATTAACCACACAAACAAAAAAAACCTCAAGTTCGTTGGCTTGCTACTCTACTAGTTTCTCATGCATTGGGAGACTTTGAAGTTCAAACCTGAGAACACAAGAGTTACAGGCATGTTGCAGGAGTGTCTGATGCGTAGGAAGGTAAATAATAAATAATCTTTATTTTTCGAAGGGGAACAATTTAAGCATCTTTGCCTACAAACTCAAAGGAAAAACTCTTCTGGACTTTTGTGAGTTGTTGCCAGTCCTTGGTTATATTACTACCCTATAATTTAGAGATTCTTGAAAGGAGTTAAACATTTTTAAGGCCACCATAAATTTTATTATTATTTCCTGGGATGTATTACTTGGGCTCTCAGGGTGGTCGTTAAATTTGTATCCTCTTTGAATCATTCTGAGTGAGGGTTTGTCTCCAAAAACGATCATAATTTTTTGTTATGCTTTCAGAAGGAAAATTGGCGTTATGGGCTAATGACTGTGGAAAACGATTTTTGAGAATAAAATGGGATTATGTTTGAGGTGTAATTTTCTGAATTCAAAAACCTCAGAAACCTGGAAGTAAAACTGACCAGTTTATAAAAATGCAGAGAGGGACATGTTTTTGTTCCTTGAGAATTTTTCTAAGTAGAAGAATTAAAGGCAAAAGTAGAGAAGGAAAGAAAATAGGAGGGCAAAGGGAGAAAGATATTCCACTGATAGAAAATATTTGACTGCCCTTTCCCCAAGGTGTTGCCCAGAAAGTATGTATTTATTGGAGTCCAAGTGAAGTGGTATTACACTGAGTTACAGTTTTATAGACCCCTGAAGTAGAGAATTAATGTTAGAAAATCAGCTTCCTGCCTTCCTGCTACAAGTTTTTCATATGTGTCAAGTTGTTTACTGCCTACAAATATCTTTTGCAACAGGTGCTCATGAGATAGAGAGACAACTGAAAGCATTTCCTTATAGCAGGGAATTCATACAACAAACAAAACAAAGCAGGCAGTTATGGCAAATTAAAGCCCCTTTCAGGAGTGTGTGACCCTTAGGGACACACAACAGGTAAAACGTACAGTCCCTTTCAGCATGATTTTGTAAAATGCGTTCGCCTGCTTATACTGCAAAAGAGATTTTCTCTAATCTTTCAACCCCACTTGTATTGGCCTCAGCATAATCCTTTTCAAAAACACAGTAGGATATTTAGAGTCCTGAATTACATGTTAAATGTGTAACTGTTCCTGGACACCTTCCTAATTTATATAGAGCCCTTTCAAAACACGATGGCATTTTGAAAGTTTCATTGTGATCTAAAATATTCACTATTTCAAAAAATGGTAAGATTTAGTAGTGCTGAGAACATTGTGGTGAAAACAGTTAGCTGTTTAGACTACTGGTGACATTATGGGTAGGTGAATTCCTTTTGCTGAACAGTTTGACAGAATTTTGAGTCTGATCAAAAGAGATGATCCTCTGAGTTAAGAACTCTAGGGCAGTTTCCTAACGTAGTTATGTAACAGAAGTGGAACAGAATATTCATTACAGTGGCATCATAATGCTATCTATAATTTCATTGTGAAGCCAATGATAAAAATATGCAAAAATGGTTCTGATATAATTTATTACAATAGTTCTGATATAATGTGAAGAAAGAAAATACAAAATGGAAAGTACGCAAGATTCTCAGATATGCAAGAATATGCAGGTATGTGAATAAGGACAGGAAGACAAGAATCGCAAATGGAAAGTGTAAACAGGTTTACAAGGGATTTTATTTCTTTTAAAAACCATATTATTAACGTTACTGCTGTGTTATCTTTTTAGAAAATTACAGTTGGTTCTTCCTATCCATGGGTTCTGCATTTGCAAATTCAAGTAATCGTGGATCAGAAATACTTGAAAAAAATTCCAGAAAGTTCCAAAAAGCAGAACTTGAATTTGTTGTATTGGCAACGTTTTACATTGTATTTACAACTATTTACATAGCATTTACATTGTATTAGGTTTTATAAGTAATCTAGAGATAATTTAAAGTATACAAGAGGCTGTGCATAGGTTATATGCAAATACTCCACCATTTTGTATAAGGGACTTGAGCACCTGTGGATTTTGGTATTTGTGGGGGATTGCAAAACCAATCTCCCAAGGATACCCAAGAACAACTGTATATGGCAGTAAGCTTACACATGTATAAATTAATAAGAAAATACTCCAATGGGGCCATGTTGACACTGTCCAAGGCATCCCCATGAAAACAGGCTAAGTGACTCTACCTCTGGCAGCTCTTTTGGGGGGCACTCATTTACTATGGTCCATGGGCTAACCCGTGGAAGATTCTTCTTTTCAAGATGTATTCACATTACCCAAGCTTGTGCGACTGAACACTAGCCCAGAGTGCCCCATTGTGATTTACAATGAGCAGTTGAATCACTGCACAGAATATTGGGTCAGTACAACCAGTTCATTCTGTCCTCTGTGAAGGCCTGAGCAATGTGGGGAGCCAGAGCATCAGAAAATGGCCTGTTTTGCATGAGAAGAGAACAAAAGGAGTTGAGTGACGTGGCTATATGTTCATATGACAGGACTGTCAGGCTTTAGATAGCCTGATACCAGAGTCTCACAATGAGGATGGTGTAGGAGTGGAAAAATAATTTTCCTTCTACCTTACTGAGTTCTTAGCCGAGATGCTTGTAATAAAAGACAAATTGACACAAGAGAAAAACAAACAGAAGTTTATTAACATGTATACCTCATATTTACATGGGAGATACCCAGGGAAAATTGAGTGACTCCCGAGGCAGCTTAAAATTCATACTTAAATACCGTCTTAATAGGGAAAGGGTGGAGGGCAGAGATGTAGACCTCTTGGGGAGAATAAATGATTTTTAGGAAAGATGAATGGGCCCTTAGAAGAGTTGATAAGAGGTATGATCATTTGTGACAAAGTTTGTCTGGCTGTGGTGTTGACTTTTTGTCTCCTCACCTGTGACAAGTCAGTCTTCCCTGGTTGATGAAACTGCCACAGAGGGAATTTATGACAATTGAGTTTCTTTAGGGGGATTTGTCTTTAGGTAGGTAAGGGAAGTTCAGAGAAAGTCCCTCCCTGCACTTGCTGTTTTTCAAGTGCCTACAGCTCAAAATAGTCAATATACCAAAGTGGCACAATTTGAGGTGGCATGTTCTGCTACCCTTCAGTGGTCTTGCCAGAAGAACTGGCAAATATAAAGAGTAAAATCAAAGTTGCTTCATTTCTTCTTTTGTTGGAACCCATGCTGAATAGTAGGGTAAGGTAATGGGAGCCCCTTGGGACCTTTGGAAAAGATATCAAGAAAGGACGGTCCCTCTTTGTTGGTGTCAGATATGAGTATTTGAAGTTGTATCAACTCCTGTAATAGGAGAAAAGGGATGGGACAACTTGTAGTATCAGTAGCCTTTGCTTAAACTCTGGCTCCCATTTATCTATACTGGCACTTCTGGGGTGGCTGTGGAGTCTTCAGACCATCTCTTCTATTCAGAAAACTCTCTTCCTTCTCTGTAAGAGTTCTCAGTTGAGCCTTAGCAATCATCTTTGCTCACCACATGGTTCCCTGGCAAAAATTATTTCAGTTAGAGTTGGATATTTAATCCAAGCTTGGCCCGCCAAAGTCTCTCTTCCTGGAATTTGAGATGCATAGATAGGCAGTCATTTTCTGTGTGTGGCTGGAACTGTGACAGGTAAACCTGAGATCTGTGGGTGGCCATATTTCTCTTTGAGGATTGAGGAGTAGAGAAAGAAGGCGACTGTATTTCCTAGGTTCCTGCCTACCTTCTGTTCTCTGGCATTAGGGGAACTGGCTGCATCTCTGCCTCTGAGTCCTTTGGGATGCTCTTGTGTCCTTCGAATAATCTCTTTCCTTCCATTTTATCCTAGTTTCTGTTACTTAGAACCAAAGAGACTTAGTAATACATTCCTACTGCAAACCAATGGTGCAAGAATAATATTCCTCAAAAATCAGAAGAATCGATATTACACATGGGCATATAGGATTTAGATGAAATAGGTATTTTCTTCAAATTTGGTGTTTTAGGGGTATTTTTAAATCTCTGGTAAAACTTTGCAAATCCTTCCTGTTGAGTTGTCGGAACCTTTCCTTAGATAAGGGGCCAATCTGAAGTCAGTTCCATGGGAATTGGTTAACTTGGGAAATCCCTTCAAAATGACAAAAAACAGACTTTAGTACAATGTTTAAAGGCCAAAGACTGAGACACTCTAAAATGTGCGTAATTAAAATAAGTTTCTCTTCTCCTCCTTTGCTCCCCTGCCTGCCCCAAAACACACAAATGTTCAAAGACATTCGAGACTGAGATGGGCCTTTGAATTTCTACTTGATGTTGTATTGCATATCCTGAAATGACTTGGCCTGGAGCTTTGCTTTGAGAATAATAGTCAAGAATGACTATTTGATTGTGTCTTTAGACTCTCAAATTCTATTTGCAAATCAATTTCAAAGAGGTTTGATTTGAGGAGGTAACATGGGAGATAATGTCTGTATGAAAAAGTTTAGCTAAAATTTATCACCATATCCTCATCAAAGACCATTTGCTACTCATTGAGAAACGTTACAAAGAAAATAAATTGTCAGTGAATCCCACCCACGGATTGATTGGAAAATGTCATTTATTTCTAGAAAAAAGGGAACTCTGGTTGTAAGAGAAAGGGCTTCTTGAGGCTCTCTGCTTCTTATTGGTTGTTTTAAAGTGTTGAATTTAATAAGGCACAAGCAACTAGGAAGAGAATAGGGAGTGACAAGCATAGAGCAGTAAGTGTAATATACAGCAAGAGGGGGAATCCATCACGCCGGAACACTTTCTTGGTAGAGAAAGAAAGCATTGCTGTGTAAAATGGGATAGCTTTGAAGGAATTCCAAGTCTTTATTTTTGGCCATTCAGCTGTCGACTAGGGTTTCACAAGACTCATGTTGGGTTTAGAGGTTATGAAATACTGTTTTCCAAATGGAAATATATGGCTTGTAATCTCAAAGGGAAAGAAAGCAAAGAGAGAGGAATGCTCTTGGCCAAGGCGTCCATAATCCTGTTACTCTGAGATCTGTAGTGATCACCCAAGGGCAGTAGCTCATTCTCCTGCTGCCTTTCCCTTCCTCTTCATGTTGTTATTTTAAAAACTTTGATTCTATTAAGATATATCATAACAAGCTATGTCCTAGTATGTGCATAGATTTGTCATTGAGAAAGGTCATGTAACACATGACTTATAAATTACCTGTACCATTTACTTCATTTCTCCGCCTTTTGGAATCTTTCTGTTTTAGTGAGGACAGGCTAGGTTATGCTGCAATAACAAATTCATCCCCAAATCCCAGTGGCATAACATGAAGGAAGTCTTATCTCTTACCTCCTGTTCAAGGTACATGTCCAACACAGGTAGTCGGGGGCCTCTGCTATTTGTAGTCACTCAGGTACCCAAGCTGATAGAGCTACCACCATCCTGTGGTGCCCTGGCTAGAATATGTGACCTTCTTAGGGAAGAGAAACTGGAGAATTAAACATGGATTTTTGGGAGTTCCATAGTGGTCTAGTGATTAGGACTCGGCGCTTTCACTGCTGTGGTCAGGGTTCAATCCCTGGTCAGGGAACTGAGATCCCACAAGCTGTGTGGCCAAGATTAAAAAATAATAATAATTAAAAAAACCCGAAAACATGGGTTTTTCCCTGACTTAACCCTGAAATGAAGTATGTTACTTTTTCTCACACCCCATTGGGTAGAGCTGGTCACATGGCCCTGCCAACCACAAGAGACTGAGATGTGCAGGCATGTCTATGCCCAGGGCCAAAGGAGAACTGGATGAAATTGGTAGAATCTATAATAATATTTACCACAGTTAAACTTTCTTAAGGCTTTTTTCCTCCATAAATTCAGCTCACAGCAATAACCTCTTCCTTTGAAGATCTGTTAACACTTGAGTATGCCATTCATCTGGCCCTTAGCTTTCACTGTCTTTGATGTGTAAATGTACTAGTGAATATGAATAAATATTTGTATTTTTATGACAAGTCTCCTATATTTGATTATAAGTTCCTTGAAAATAGACAATGTATAGTTTTAGCATCACCCATAGTGCTTTGCATGTCCAGTAAGTGTGGAACGAATATAGTTTATGGGTGAAGCAAGTGTTCAAATGACAGGAAATAGATGATAAGCAAATTTGTTAATTTTATTTCATTTATTTCACCATGTGTAGCAGCTTCCTAATGGGAGGAGGAGTTAATGTCAAGTGAGAGTCTTTATAATCTTTCTCTGGTCATTGAAAAGAGTACTGTGGGCTCCTGTTTCTGAGGGCCATGAACACTTTGTGATAGAACACTTTTGATTTTTCTGGGTTTTGATCAGCTAAGAAGAAAAAAAAAGTGGAAGAAAATCTGAAGACAAAGGACCTAAGAGTTGAGGAAAATGCTGTCAGTAGTCAAAGGGGAAGGAGGAAAATCACTGGAACCCAATTAATCAACAGGCATGAGAAGAGAGAACACAACAAAGTATAAGACTTGGTACTTGTCTGCAGCCTGGGTGCTAAGACGAGACATAATTATGGAGAAAGAGCTAGATGTATAAAGCAGCACTTGAGATGTTCCATCTGCAGGGTTGCTACTAGATAAAGCTTGAGAAACCCTCTGTGTTAGTGATCTATTGCTGCCTAACAAATTATGCTGAAATGGCATGGTTTAAAACTGCAGTAAACATATATTATTCCATTCTGTTTCTGTGGGTCAGGAATTTGGGACAGGCTTAGCTGGGTCGTTCTGTTTCTAGGTTTCATATGTTGGCTGGTTTGACAGTCATCTGAAGGCTTCACTGGGTCTGGAGGATGCACTTCCAAGTTGTCTTAGTCACATGCTTGGCAGGTTGGTGGTGGTTGTTGGTGGGAGGCCTCAGTTCCTCTCCATGGGGGCCTCTCCACAGACTGCTTGAATATCTTCATCATGTGGTGACTGGCTTCCTCCAGAGGTAGAACAAGGTGAAACCTTTAATGTCTCATCACCTAGCCTCAGAAGTAGCACATCATCAATTTTGCAATATCCTTTTAGTTACACAGGTCAGCCCTATTCCGTATCAAAGATGACTATCTGAAGGCAAAAATCATTGGGGACCATCTTATAGGCTAGATATCATCCCCTCCACATTTTGGGGGGAGAAGCAGATTAAAAATAAATATCAAGCACATTCCTTCCAGAGACTGGAGAGGAGAAGTCATAAAAAAGTAACTTTGGGTATATTTGTGGCAGAGGTATGGAGCCTTTGGGGACTGATGACATAAGTATCTGACTCAGTGTTTCCAGCTGCACAGACTTCCTCTCTCCTCCTTGCCTTGTACTTTCCTGAGTCACTTCTTAGCCACTGCCAGAACAGGATGATTTTGACAATTAAAAAAAATCTTCAACTGCATGAAAGAGAACTCATTTCCCTCTAAGTAAACCTCATTTATGGAAAATTAACTGTTCAGTCTATGTACTGTATTCCTCCTAGGAGCAGTGGAGCTAGTTGGGAAGAAATAAGTATTTCTTAGGTTTTGTAAGTGAAAAGATGTGGTGCCTTCTCTTGGCCTCAACCTTCTCATCCATATAATGGCAACAACCATGCCATTTTCCAGGGACTTATGAGACTTAAGTGACATAAAAGATGTGAACACAGTACAGAGCTTGAAACAACTGATGCCTAATAAATGCTTTGTCTTGTCTCCATAGAGAGTCTCTTGTTATAGAATCTCTCCGTACTTAGAGGAATGAAATACATATGAATGATTAAAACAAAAATTCAGAACCTCATAAGACCTTGCAATAGGTGAATTTAATTATATGAATTTAAAATAAACTAAGTCATATTAGGTGTGCCTAACAAATCACTGCTTTTATCTAAATAAGTACCTTATTTTTTTCCAATGGGAATTTCTACAATGATGTAAATGTTTTATATGTATGTTGACCATAGCCTCATATAGCTATTGAGCACTTGAAATGCAGCTAATGAGACTGAGGATGGAATTTTATTTAATTTTACTTTTTAAAATTTAAACAGTCACATATGATTAGTGGCTACTGTATTAAACAGAACAAGCTAGAATGCCAAATGCTCATGGTGACTCTACGTCAGGCAAAAAATGGAAGAATTTTTGAGAGTTTTGATCCACAAATGCCTTTGCTTCTATATGCTGTATTTATGTATTTATTTCGGGTGGTACTGATTTGAACAGTTGGTCTGTTTCTATCGAGAAATGTTCTCAATGCCAATATGTAGATTTTCCACCTATTTTTTTGTGAATGAACTCAGATGATTCAGAAGTTGAGCAGTATCTTTGTGGATTTAGACACGAAGAGCTTTCTAGATGGAAGACAGAGCTGGATTCTTACATGCATCTGTACTTTATCCCAGTTTCCTTGAACTCAAAAGAATCATTTAGGGTTGTACTATGTTTTCAAAGGTTTTTCCAAGTTGTATGGATAAATATTATTACACTTGAGGGCTGTATGTTGGATGCCTGATGGTATCCACTAATAACAACGTTAAAAATCATACACAATTTGATGGAAATTATTTGCCTTATCATGCTCTTTAATAGGTCCTTTTGAAAGCTTCAGAATGAAATTGAACAACTAATTGGTCTAAGACTGTTAAGTCAGGACAACTTACGCTTCAACTTCATCTGCCATCAGCTCTCCTTCATCCTGATACAGGTTCCTCCTTTGTTCCCTAGACATGCCACACCATGCACCTTCTTCCTAAATCTCTGTCTTTACTGATGCTGTTTCTTTCTGCTCACCCCTTCTTCTCTCCTTGATAAAGGTACCCATTCCAAATCTCAGCCCTTCTTATGAGTGTGCCCACTCTTCTGCATTGAGAGAGCACACAATGAAGTGTATAAAAGCATAGGCTCTGGAGTTAGACTACCTGTGTTAAAATCCCAGCTTCGCCACTTACTGACTATGATTTTGTGCTGGTTTCTTCACCTGCTTGTGCCTCAGCTTCCTCATCTGCAAAATGGGAAGGGTCAGGTTCTACCTCATAGCCTTGTTGTAAATATGAGTGAGACAAGTACTTGATAGATGTTAGCTGTGATTTTTATTCCATGCTCCCTTGTATTTTGTTCATATTTTTTTTCATATTTATATTAAGGTTGAGTTATACATTCTCTGCATTATTGTTGGGTGTACATGTTTCCATCCTCCACTTCCATTATGAGCAATTAGAAGTAAAAGACAATATCTTTTTCACTACTGTATCCTCAGCACCTCTTCCAGGGACCATCAGAGAGAGGTACTCAATACATATTATTAAACAAATGAAGGAAAATATGAATGAATTCTTTTATTCCACAAATGAGCACCTGTCAAGTACTTAGCAAACTTGAGATTGATGAAGGATAAGGCATATTTTAATATCTATTTTCTTTGACCCACTCTCTTCTAAAATATTTAAGGCACAATGGGTGATTAGTTTTTTACTGAGGCATAACAAATTTCATGAATTTAGTGGCTTAAAACAACATACAGTCATTATCTCACAGTTTCTGTAGGTCAGAAGCCCAACACAGGGGCACAGAGCTACAATCAAGGTGTCAGCTGTACCACGTTCCTTTCTGGAGGCTCTAGGGAAGTATCCACTTTCAAGTACATTCAGATTGTTGACAGAATTCAGTTCCTGTGGTTGTAGGACTGAGGTCCTTGTGGCCTTGCTGCCTGTTAGCTGGGGACCACCCTTAGTTCCTACAAGCCCCTCTCCAATCCTCACCTTTAGCTCTGACATCTCAGAACCATTAATGGCACATCTAATCTTTCCCATTCTTGGAATCTCTCTGACTCCCCATCTGCTGCATCGCTTCTGCATCTGCTTCTGTCACTTCTCTCTGACTGTTTTCCACTTTGCACTTAACGCTTTTAAGGGCCCATGTGACTACATTGGACAAACTCAGATAAACCAGGATAATCTCCCAATGTCAAAGTCATATGACTAGTAACCTTAATTGCATCTGAAAAATCCATTCACAGAAGCACCTAGATTAAAGTTTGATTGAATGACTAGGGGCAGGAATCTTGCAGGGACATCTTTAGAATTCTGCCTGTCACAGTGGTCAATTAATGACTGTGTTTAAACTGTTAGAAAAATTTACCGTATTTTTATTTACCTTTCATCTCAGTGAGAGAGGGATTATATCTATTTTATTCACCAGTGTATGTTCAGCACAGTGCCTATCTCATAGTAGGTATTCTACAAGTATTTGTTAAATATTGAACTTCCTCTACCTGTGTATTTAGTCTTCTTTTTTTTTTTTTTTTTTTTTGATGTGGACTATTTTTAAAGTCTTTATTGAATTTGTTACAATATTGCTTCATTTTATGTTTTGGATTTTTGGCCCGGAGGCATGTGGGATCTTAGCTCCCTGATCAGGGATCAGACCTGCACCCCCTGCATTGGAAGGCAAAGTCTTAACCACTGGACCACCAGGGAAATCCCTAGTCTTCTTTTTTTTAACAAATAATTTTGTTCTGGGTTACCAAAATGATCAAACAAGCTTTCGAAAAAAAATTATATTTGTTTCGGTTTTGACTTTGTTCTTTGGTCCCTTGTAACCCTGGGTTTACCACTCGAACCCTTATCTTCTTTTATGTTTTGGTGCCATTTGATTTTTTCTCATAAAAAGATACGCTGGGCCTATATTTGGAAGTTTGGGGTTGTGATTATAAGGGGGTCATGAGGGACTAGACTATCAGTAATGGTGATTGGGATGACAGTGGTAATGATGTTTTGGTCAGGGTAGGCCAGTGCTTTTCAACCGAAGATAGTTTTGCCCCCCTAGGTGACACTTGACAATGTCTAGAGACATTTTTGGTTGTTACAGTTAAGGGAGAAGATACTACTGGCATCAAGTTGGTAGAGACCAGGGATGCTGCTAAGTTCCTACAAGGCACAGGACAGCCCCCTCCATAACAAATAATTATATAGTATAAAATATCAGTAATGTCCAGGTTAAGAAACAATTAGGTAGGCTAATTGCCTTAATGAACAACATCAAATATCAATAACTCAAAAGAAACAAAGTTTATTTCTAACTCATTCAGAATCTGTTACAAACGTTTCTGGAGGGTGACTTTCCTCCAAGGTTCGCCTAGGATCCACTTTCCTTACATCTTGTAGCTCTTACTTCTTCAATAAGTAGCCTTCAGAGTTGTTGAGAAAAAGAAAGAGTTAAGGATAGAGCCAGAAAGATTTCTGTGGATCCATCCAGGAAGGGGTGTACATCATTTCTGCCATATTACACTGATTAGAACTCAGTCACTCGGATCTATCCAACTGTATCAGAGCTGGTAAATGTGGTCCAGCTGTGTGCCTGGGTGGCTACTAGTAGTTTCTACCAGAAAATGACAATAACAATGGCAACAATAACAACATTAATTCCAGTAACATCTAATATTTTTTAAGTTCTTCCGCGCCAGGCATGTGTAATATAATTTATCAGATGGTGTAACTCAGGCTCAAAAAGGTTAAATACTTTGTCTGCTTCATGCATAGGTCTATGGGGAGCCCAGAGGTGAACCCAAGTCTCTCTCATTCCAAAGTACTTGCGCTTAACCACTACTCGATACTCTAGTTAGAGCAAGAATTGAATAGTGCTCTTGCTGGGGCTTAATTTTTATGAAATAGAAACTAAACTCATAAGTACCATAGAGGCAAAATGTTTGAGGCTTACACTTAAAATTAAAACTGCTTAAACAGTCTTTCATAAAGAGCTGCTGAAATCCTTTTCAGGAAATATCAATATATAGGTTGCATTCCAAGTTTTTGTCTGGATCATAAAAGAATAGACAAGAAGAGATGAATATCATGGGTGAAGGCTATCGTAGCACTTTTATTTAGTTAGTTTTATTTTTCAATTATTATTTATTTTATCTATTTATTTTTGGCTGCGTTGGGTCTTTATTGCTGCTCACAGGCTTTCTCTAGTTGGGGCAAGCAGGGGCTACTCTTCGTTGCGGTGCGCAGGCTTCTCATTGCCGTGGCTTCTCTTGTTGTGGAGCATGGGCTCTAGGTGCGCAGGCTTCAGTAGTTGTGGCACGCGGGCTCAGTAGCTGTGGCTCGTGGGCTCTGTAGCGCAGGCTCAGTAGTTGTGGCACACGGGCTTAGTTGCTACGCGGCTTGTGGAATCTTCCCAGGCCAGGGATCGAACCTGTGTCCCCTGCATCGGCAGGCAGATTCTTAACCACTGTGCCACCAGGGAAGTCCCCTATCATAGTGCTTTTAAATCATCCTGTTGCCCTTAGGCATTGCAGCCCATGATTATATATATTTCATATAAGTCTTCAGTAGTCCAGAGGGACCGCTGGCCGAGGTAATGAGCACTGCTAGGAATCTTGATAGCGAACTCTAAATGGTTTCAATGCTGCAGAGTTTCAAGAACATGGGCCTTCCTTGAAGTGAATGGCTATTTCTGTCTCATTTAGGTAATTAATTCTTGTCTGGCTCACATTAGTGGTGAGCTTTGTGTCACATGTAATAGTTATATTAAGACACTCTTCCTCTTAGGGGTGGAAGGTACTTGGGGTTTTATTGTCACGGAGGAAGAAGGAAGAGAGAACAGAAGCCCTAGCTTCAGAAAGGCCACACTGGTAGACAAAGCAATGTGAGTGGGTAAGAGATGTGAACAGAGTTCAGAGTCTTCTTTTAGAATAAAACTGTAGCAGTTTCCTGGAATGTTCTAATCGACTTTCCAGGGTCTGAAAAGTTTTATTGTCATGGAGCAACATGGAAGAGAGAACAGAAGCCCTCACTTCAGAAAGGCCACGCTGGTAGACAAAGCAATACGAGTGGGTAAGAGATGTGATCAGAGTTCAGAATCTTCCTTTAGAATAAAACTGCAGTAGTTTCCTGGAATGTTCTAATCGACTTTTCAGGGTCTGAAAACTGGTCATAGATGTGATGGTTCTGAATGCTGCTGCCTTCATTATCGGCTTCTGCTTTGAATGTAATAGCAAAAAATTCTCAATGAGTTCTCTATTTTGTGTCATTACAGTTGAACTTCTAATCGTATTGCTTAAAAGCTTTTATTATTAAAAAAAAATCCTATTCTTCTTTCCTATCTCCTCCTCTGATGAACCCTGCCTTTCTCTTTCTGTTTTCTTACAAGAGTATCTGTATTATCACATTGGTTTAGACCTTTGATTCAATTACTCATTCAGAAAGTGTCTATTGCATGTGTGTACCATGCGTTAAGCACTATGCTGGATATTGGGTCAGAGTAGTGACCAAAACAGACATGGACCCACCTAACTTCAAGGAACACATGCGCTCAGAAGAGCGCTGGTACTTTTTGCCACAAATAACAATGACATCATCCATAACAGTACTATCTAACATTTATTAAGCACATAGTTTCAATCCAGTTGAATTTATGTTTTGTCTCTAATGATGATGGCCAGAATATCGAAGAACCCCCACTAACATTTATTGTGTGCTTACATGTGGTAAGCACTCGGGTAAGGGTTTTCCATGTATTATCTCATTTAATTCTCACAAATCCGTATTGGAAAGGCTTTGTCATTATCCCCATTTTATAGATGAGGAAACTGAGTCTTAGAGGGATTCGAGATTTATGTCAAATCACACAGCTGATAAGTAGAAAAGCTGGGATACAAATCCAGGGCCGTGTGACTCCTTAGCTTGTGCTCTAAACTCAGTTATACAGAACCACAGAACATGTTAGGAAGGACACTAATTTTTCCTTATGTCTAACTAAAAGAGTAAAAGTTATGTCCCAGTCATTAAAACCATCCTTAATAGCTTTTTCTCCCCTGTTATTATTAGTGTATCATAAGTCTGTTTTTCATATGTGTCCTTCAGTTGTTAAAAGCCCTCCCTCCCAAGATGGTATCAGCACAATGGTAAATTACAAATGGCCATTCATTGTATGCACAGTGAAGCTTACTTACTATATGCCAGAAACTGGGTAAAGGACACAGACATGGTCCTTGCCTTCATGGATTTTCCAGTTTAGAGGAGAAGAAAGTCATTAACCAATTACTGACAAGTGTGAGGAGTATTATTAAGGGAGAAGAAGAGAGTGCTATGGGCAGTATACCACACTGGTTTTAGTGTGGAGCGTGGTTAGGGATAACCTCCCTGTTAAAATGGGTATAACCTTCAAAGCCACATATGAGGAGACCTCAGATGAATGAAGAGGATGCTCAGGATACTGTGCTTTTCTGAGGCCTTAGAGAGTGTGGTAGGATCTATGCACTGAAAGAAGATGGCATGGGGAGAGCATAGAGAGAGCAGTGTAGGGGGAGGTAAAGATAGGGAGGCAGGCAGGGGCAGATCATGAAAGACCTTGCACATCATGATAAGGTTTTGGGTTTTCATCAGAGGCAATTATCAGTCATCGAAAATCTTTAGGTAGAGGAGGGAAGCGCAGTATTTGGATATTTGGCAGCAGTGTGGAGAAAGGGTTAAACTGAGGAAAACTGGAAGCTGAGAGCTGAGTTGAGGTCTTACATTAGGGTTGTTGTAATTCTGCTGTTCTTGGAACTGGTTAGTCAGCTCACGGAGAAAGGGTTAAACTGAGGAAAACATTAGGGTTGTTGTAATTCTGCTGTTCTTGGAACTGGTTAGTCAGCTCTGTTTCCCCGTATCTGTGCCTTTTGTCATTTTGAAGACATCAGATATCTCACCATTCATCCCATCTCTGTCAACTCAGAAGCAAACTTACCCACCTTGAATGCATCACCATTTCAGTTGATGACCTCTGAACCTTTTCCATTGCAGTTGTTGGGGCCCAGGGTAGTAGGCCACCTCAAAATGTGCCTCAATGGATATTGATTATTTTGTAATGTTTTTTTAAAATTTATTTATTTATTTATTTATTTTTGTCTGTGTTGGGTCTTTGTTGCTGTGCACGGGCTTTCTCTAGTTGCGGTTAGTGGGGGCTACTCTTTGTTGTGGTGCACGGGCCTCTCAATGCAGTGGCCTCTCCCGTTGCAGAGCGTGGGCTCTAGGCGCACAGGCTTCAGTAGTTGTGGCACGCAGGCTCAGTAGTTGTGGCACACGAGCTTAGTTGCTCTGCGGCATGTGGGATCCTCCTGGACCAGGGCTCGAACCTGTGTCCCCTGCATTGGCAGGTGGATTCTTAACCTCTGTGCCACCAGGAAAGTCCCATATATTATTTTGAATTAAATTTACTTGAGAAATGGCCAACGCTTGAGAGACACTCTGACCCTCTTTTCTCTCTCCCTAAAGGCAGGAAATAAATCTCCCCTGTGAAAGGTGCACTCCCTGCATCTGTAGGTAGAAGGACACCCTTATCAGCAGAGACAGGGAATTTGGGGCTGAGAAGCCTGTGTAAACAATTTTTGTTACATCTTTAATTTACTACCCCAACACCAAACTCTGTTTAGTTTCTTCAATGATTAAACACCGAAAACCTGAGTTTCTTTGTCCTGTCAGTTCCTCACAAAGGTATTGTTTCTGGGCTTCCCTGGTGGCGCAGTGGTTGAGAGTCCGCCTGACAATGCAGGGGACGCGTGTTCGTGCCCCGGTCCGGGAAGATCCCACATGCCGCGGAGCGGCTGGGCCCGTGAGCCATGGCCACTGAGCCTGCGCGTCCGGAGCCTGTGCGTCGCAACGGGAGAGGCCACAACAGTGAGAGGCCCGCGTACCGAAAAAAAAAAAAAAAAAAAAGTATTGTTTCTTTGTCTAAAAAGTACAAAAGTTGCCTGCTTTGGTCACTTCTTTGGTCCCATTTCTTCGGGACCTCCATGCAGATGAATTAAAATTTGTTTCTTTTTCTCCTGTTAATCTGTTTTGTGCCAGTTTTATTATTAGTCCAGCCACACAGCTCAAGAGAGGTAGAGGGGAATATTTCCCCTGTGTTTCCCTGCCCTCCTCCATACCCTCTGCCAAAATAAGTGTTGAGAACAATGTCTTTTTTCTTTTTATCAAATACTCTGGTACACCATAATGATTACAACTTAATTTCACTCGTCTAAGCAGAGGTGATGCATTTTCCTCCTAAATAATAAGCCTTTTTAAGCTTACACCCTCACATTCCCTAGCATGGATGTTTACATGATTCTTTACTTTTCTTGTTTGTTTTTATTTCTTTTGGATTGGTTTCAGTTTCTAGCTCATTCATCTGTCAGTCTTATAAGAAGACTTCCTTAGTGCTGGAGAGAGGGGAACATATATCCTTCAAAGCTGTGGAAGATACACTACTGAGTACCAGAACTTTAAATGGGTGCCATAGGGATAAAATAATGAATGTAGTTACTTTTGCTCCATAACAAATGGAGGTTGATGTTAGGGTAACGTATGAGTTATGAATGCTTTCGGTTACGAGTAACAAAATACTCAAGCAATATTAACGTAATCCATAATGATATTTATGTACTTACAAGAACACAGGAGGTAGAGGATCCCAGGGTTGATTTGGTAGCTCAGTGATGTCACTAAAGACCCAGTCTCTTTCATCATCAGAATCTTTCATCTTTTGGCTTGTTGCCTCATGGTCAAAAGATGACTGCCATAGTTCCAAACACAACGTTTTTACATGACAGTGTCCAAAAAAAGAAAGAAGAGGCAGGTGAAAAAAGCCTTCCTCCTCATACAACTCTGGCTTTTTATCCAAAGCGAAGATCTTTCATGGAAACCCCAGTGTACTTCCCCTCATTGGTTAGAGCTAGGTCACATATCTACTATAAACATCAATCAATAGCAAAGAAAAATGGCATTACCATGATTGGCTTAGACCAGTCATTTTCCATTATCTAAAGCTGGGCACCTTGCTGTCCATCAGAATTTGGGTTCTGTTATCAAAGAAGGGGAAGACATTTTATCACATTTGGATTAAGAGATGATAGTCATAAAGTTACAAAAGTAAGGTCTAAGAGGAAGACCATAGTAGGAACTTCCAGAGATGAGGAAATGGAAGCAAATGAGATGACTAGCTCCCTAGTTCCCTGGCACAAAAGCAATCTTGAGCAATTCCCTTTAACCCTCCCAGATATAGGTAAACATAAAGATGTCTTTGCTGTGTTATTGAGGACATTGAAGAGATGATGTTTTACAAATTTGGGGGCGGGAATAGATGCTTGTTTGTACATTGAGCAGATAAATACATTGTAGGTGAAGATTAAAGGAAAAATAAGCCTATATTGTTGGTGTTTACAACATGAAAAGAAAAAAAAAGAGGTACTTTGTTTTTCAGGAAGTTCAGGTTTACTAACTTGTTCATGAAATGAAGCACAGTATCAAAATGGTCGTTAAATTAGTTAGCATTTTATCTTAAAAGCAGAGGTACACTAAAATACCTCACATATGCTCAAGTACAAAGGTGAAATTTGCTTCCCCCCAAATTTATTACCCCTTAGAAGAGACAACATTGCTTTCTATGTGGGTCCTTTCAAGTGCTGCTTTGGGAAGTCATGATGGGCTGAAATGGTCTCACTCAGTGTTTCTTTTGGGTGCTTGTGAAGGTCATCTGCTGGGATCAGTAAAAGAGGAGCAAAGAAACTGAATACAGAGTTAGTCAAGATACTGGGGGCTGTGACTTCACAATGGCAAATGTTGGATATTGTTTTAAACAGACCTTCTGAAAATCACTTTAAAAAGCAATACAAGAGATGGGTGTATCATGGCCATCAAAATGGTACCTGTAGGAGGATGAATTTTTACTGAAAAGAAGAAGTTGCTTATAGAAATGGGTACTGCTGCCTTTAGAGACAACTTCCAGAGACAGCTTCACACATGCTTCAAGAAGTGCCATGTCTCACACCAAGAGAATCAGATGTGTTCTAGAACATGCTGTTGGAGGAATGGAAAGGCAGCTGCTGTATGCTAAAGATAGTCGTGCCAGAGCTTGAATAAAACGTGTTTTTAAAATTCCAATTAAATTAATGAAATAAAAAGTATAAGTAAATGTTTGAACTATTTTTTTCTATATCCCTAAAAGTTTACATGTACAAGTTGGCCATCTTTCCTTTTGAATATTTTTAGACTTTTCTTTGAGAAAATGGAATATTTCTTTATATTCAAGATTGCCTTATATTTGGCATTACTAACAAACTTGTCCCAGTTTAGTCTTACTACATCTTTCCTTGATGTTTTACATTTTAATAATATAAAAAGTTTTAAACACCTAGAGTGTTCTAGAGTGAGTGATGGAGTGCCGTATGTTAGCTCATGAAAACATTTTACATAGTTTATAAAGAGACATGCAGTTAAGTGCCAGACTGATTTTTAAAAAAGTTATTAGTCTTTGGGTTTGAGTCTAACACTTGTGTTAGTTCTCCAGAGAAGCAGAACCATAGGGGGTGCACACACACACACACACACATTATATATATATAATGTATATATATATATATTATATATATATATACACACACACAGAGAGAGAGAGAGAGAGAGAGGAATTGGCTCATGCAATTAGGGGGGCTGACAAGTCCCAAGATCTGCAGTCAGCAGAGCCAACGGTATAGATCCAATCTGAGTCCAAAGGCCTAAAAATCGCTACAGCTAATACTGTAGTTCCAATACAAAGGCCAGCAGGCTCACAACCCAGGAAGAACCAATGTTTTGGTTTGAGTCCGAAGGCAGAAAAAAAACCAATGTTCCAGCTGGAAGCCAGTCAAGCAGGAGGAATTCCCTCTTATTTAGGGGAGGGCCAGACTTTTGTTCTATTCAGACCTTCGATTGATTGGATGAGTCCCACCCACATTAGAGAGAGCAGTCTGCTTTACCCAGTCTATCAGTTTAAATGTTAAGTTCATCCAAAATACCCTCACAAAAACACCCAGCATAATATTTGACCACATAGCTGGATATCCTGTGACACAGTCAAGTTGACATATAAAATTAACTATCACAACACTTATGGAAATGTGGGGTTTTACTCTTTTAAGATTTATATTAAGCCTAGTTCCAAGAAAGATATGTATAAAATATTGTAAGATTAACTATGCCATAGAAAAGTACCGCTTGTTTGTTTTAAAAATTAAATTTGGGCTTCCCTGGTGGCGCAATGGATAAGAATATGCCTGCCAATTCAGGGGACACAGGTTCCATCCCTGGTCCGGGAAGATCCCACATGCTGCGGAGCAACTAAGCCCGTGCACCACAGCTACTGAGCCTGTGCTCTAGAGCCCTCGAGCCACAACTACTGAGCCTGCATGCCACAACTACTGAAGCCCATGCACCTAGAGCCTGTGCTCCGCAACAAGAGAAGCCACTGCACTGAGAAGCCCACGGACCACAATGAAGGGTAGCCCCCGCTTGCCGCAACTAGAGAAAGCCCGCGTGCAGCAACGAGAACCCAATGCAGCCAAAAATAGATAAATAGATAAATAAATAAATACATAAATAAATAATTAAAAAACATTAAACTTGGAAGGATATTTCTTTAGGGACCTTTCCTGAGTGTGCTGTCTACATTCTTTGTTTATGAAATGGGTCCAGGTGATGTGATAAAGTTCTGTAGGGTTAGTACTTTTTGATCTTTAACACAGAGATATCATGACACAAAAATGAGTGGTCTTGAATAGAATGGAGTTGTATCTTGTGTGCATTGAACTTTTGCCAACTTAACCGTACAGAATTGGCAAAAAAGAAGACAGTAAGAGGTACAAATTTAAGTAATATAGATCATTCTGCTAGACATTTCCCCTCAGTGAATATATGCTTCTTAGTGAATGTGAGATGGGAGCCGGGACTCAGTCTTATCCTCCTGAATCTCCTAGTGTGAGCATCTCAGTGCTGAGTGTATTCCAGTATTGACATATTCTGTTATGCATTAGAAAATATATATGGCCAGTAAACTCACCCCCGTGACTTCATCTGATCTACAGCCAAAGAAATAGCTATATGTTCTTCTTCTTTTTTTTTTTTTTTAAATAAATTTATTTTTGGCTGCGTTGGGTCTTTGTTGCTGCACACGGGGTTTTCTCTAGTTGCAGCGAGCAGGGGCTACTTTTCGTTGAGGTGCGCAGGCTTCTCATTGCGGTGGCTTCTCTTTGCTGCAGAGCACGTCTCTAGGCATGCGGGCTTCAGTAGTCGTGGCACGCGGGCCCAGTAGTTGTGGCTCACGGGCTCTAGAGTACAGGCTCAGTAGTTGTGGCTCACGGGCTTACTTGCTCCACGGCATGTGGGATCTTCCTGGACCAGGGCTTGAACCCGTGTCCCCTGCATTGACAGGGGGATTCTTAAGGACTGTGCCACCAGGGAGGTCCCTAGCTATCTGTTCTAATGCTAAAAGAAAGCCTCTATTTTACCTCCTGAGAAGCTGTGCCATATTTTTGTGTGTGTGGAGAATTGAAGAGATCCCCAAGAGACTCTCTAAGCTTCAACGTAAAAACTATCCCTGATTTAAGATGCCACTGAGCTATCTTTGATTCTGTTGGGATTGTGTCTTTCTTAAGAGGAAGTGTTAACTGGCAGCATTTTCAAGAGCCTTATGGTTTTAGGTTTGCTCCTTTTAAAGAACATTTCCCCTCACTCCCTGCTGGAGATTATCTGGAATGCAAATATAGGCTTTCCACTGTGTGCATGTATTATGGGACTGGAGGGCAGAGATGCAGAAAGACTTCTTTAGGACCATTTCTTTGGGTAAGAAAGGCATTAGCCACTGTCTTTTAGGTTTGCTGGGACATTCACTAAGCTGTGCCCTTTGTGTTGGGGTTTATTAAAAAGTACAAATAAGGTAAATGGAATAAGATACTATTCAAATAAAGAGTAGGTTATATAAATTCTGATTAGAAGAAAGAAATTTGTAAGATAGAGATACTTAGTCTAAAATTTAGAGAACCCATAGTATACCCGCTGGTATCCTGAGTCAGTTGAGGAGGAGAGCTTTCAAAAGATTTCACTGGACTTGGTTGGGCCTAGGAGGTGCCTAGGCATGCCTGAGAGGAAAGGGTAATGATAGCTGTAATTTATTGTGCACCTACCCATTTGATAGGCATCCGACTCTGGATAAACCAGTGATAAACAAGACAGACAGGATCCATGCTCCCTTGGACCAACCTTCTAATAGGTATGTTTGAAAAGGAGGGATGGAAGGGCAGCAAACAAATTAATGAAGAAAGTAATGAAATGTGATGAGAACTATTAACAATACAGAAGATTGATATAACAGAGTGACTTGGTGGTGGTGAGGATGCTACTTTAGATTGGGTGGTCAGGGAAGGCCTCTCTGAAGAAATAACATTTGAACTGAGACCTGAATGATGTAAAGATCCATGATATAAAGATGCAGAACTTTCCAGAGAGAGGGAAGAGCAAATGCAAAGGCCCTAACATGGAAATGGTAACAAACTGCCACTTTGTTATTAGTTGGGCCAGTGCCCAAGACCTTCCAGTGTAGAGCACTGATAAAGGCAGGCTGATGTAGAAGGAGTCTTCAGTGGGACTTCCTCCCACTTTCTCCTAAATAGTCCCCTCAAATGAACAGCATGCTTAAGGATTCTGACTGGGGGACAGTGGGAGGGAGTGGGGAAGAATGAAAGTGTTGCAGGCAAGACCTGGTGCTCTGGACATCACTTTGGCTCATGGATGCTATTGCCTAAAGTTGGAAAGAAGGCAGGACAGAAAGAAGGAAATGGTTACCCTTCCTTGAGGAATCAGACTTTTACCAACTTAGAGTAAGTGTTGTGTAGCGACCTTGCCCTTAATTAGTAAGACTCAGCATGCTTGAATTTGGTCAGTTGGCTTAGGACTTGCTACTTTGAGGGACGTGGGGGTGTAGGGAGAGAGAGAAAGAGTGGCAGGCCTAGTCCCCACCGCTCGCAGATGCTTTCTTATCTAGTTACTTTAGGTACAAGGAAGTCAGACACATAAAGGATAAGTAACTTGCCCAACAAGGAGGTGGCAGAAATAGCATTTAAAAGCAGGTCTGTTTTGATTCAAAAGTAGATCAGACTGCTCTTTTTACAGATCAGGGTAAATCAGTGAATTTTTCATTCTTATGCCCTAAAATATTTTACTCACCTTCCAGAGTAAAAACCTCACTCTGTTGGATCAGACCCAGTTAGATAATTTCATTGAGTTTAGATATTTAGCTTTATTTCTGGAATCATAATAATTTTAAATGTATGTATTTCATTTAGGCAAAATTCCTGTAAGGAATTGACAATTTTACTTTCTTTGTATGAGAGGTAGCGGGTGTCCAATTGTTCACTCTGTTTCCATGGAGAGAATTGACAGCAATCATAAATGGTATGATCATCCTATCTACACTGTATGGCTAAAAGCCAAACAGTAATCCTCGTCAAACCCTTTTGTGTTCATTCTCATTGTCTCTCTCTCTCTCTCTCTTTCTTTCTTTTTCCCTCTCACCTACTCTTCCTCTCTCCCTCTCCTTCCCAGCGTCTTGCTGAGTGTCTACTTTTTGTTCTTCCCTTATATCAAAGGTTATCATGTGAAGTCTGTTCTAGGTATAATTACACAGTTTTCTTTTTCAGAAGACAGTTTTGCAACTGATGATAAAAATATTCAGTCTCCAGGGTTAACTGTAGTAAATATATTTTAAGAAGAGATATATGTTCTGAGAATAGAGACTCTAAATGATATGTCCAGATTTATGACTGGTTATCTATTTTTTTGGTTCCAAATCCTAATTCTCTGTTTGTCCTCAATTTTTAATTTCAATTAAAAAATATTTAGTTACTTCCCAAGTGTGAAAACACTGAACTGGTTGGTGTTTGGGACTGGGACCTATTAAATAATGTATTAGTGTCTCCTCCAAGATCAGCTTTGTGATCTTCTATGAAGAGGAATCCATTCTATTCAACATTTTAACTCATAAGAATAAAAATAATAGCTACCAAGTTTGAATGCTTACCATGTGTCAGACATTGTGTGTATCATATTTTACAAAGATTACCTCATTTTATCCTCACAACAATCTCATTAGTTAGATATTTGTGTTCTTATTTTTCAGTCAAGGAAATTGAAACTCAGAAAGGTTAAATGGTCACCCAAGGTTATATCCAAATTAAATGCTGGAGGCTGGATTTGAACCCCTGGCTGTCTAACTCCAAACTGTGGACCTCCAGTTTCCTAAAGAATCCCAGTTGGAGTCAGGGGGTTGAAGAGTGCCCATCTTTAGAGAGTTTGGCCTGGGTTGAAAGAATGTACTGTAACTCTGGTTATCATCTTCCAAGGTGATAGAAGTTAGAGCTGAGGATAAGGATAAGGATAGAGTTAAGGATAACGTGGAGCTGTGGCTTCAAAGAAGTCTAAAATTCTCCTTTTAGTTAATATTGCTAAAAATTACCTTGGAAAAGGCAGTTTGGTAGTAAAGTTCTCAAGAGTTTCTAAATTTGGAGATGTAACCCCCTATATATGTAGAGGAACTGTGCTTAGGGCCCAGGAGAGCATGGAAATGAGAGGAAGAAATAAAAGAGATTCAACTTAAGAGAAAGAAAAGAAAGCTATAACATCTGATGAAAAATAATCGAGAGCAGATTTCAGTAAGGAAGAGGAATGGAAAATAGACTCATGCCAAAGGGGAGCTGAAGACAATGATGTCTGGATTAGATCATTTGGGAGCTACCGAGAGGCTACAGCCATGGGCACTTATAAATTTATGATGATGGTAATGATGGTGTGCAGCAATAAGTAGGAAGTGCAAACTAAGGAAAAGAAGAAAAGTGTCTGAGTTTCATTACCCCATAAATCCAGGAGAAAAATACTCTCTCTTCATATGTCACGGGTAAAATTGTGCCTCCAGTTCTCTATTTCATTTGGCATACCTTATTCCCATAAAGGAGCACCCTGGAGGGAGTTCCTATGAGGACCCAAAAAAATGAGTATATCACAGAAATGTTGACTACTAGGAAAATCCATTTTACTTTCCTTCTTTCTGTGGTTTTACCACAGGCAGAAATTTCAGGGAAAGAAAGAAGGAAGAAAGGAAAATAAGGGAGGTAGAGAAGAAAAAGGGAGGAAAAATAATTCCAGGTTCCAAATATTCGCGGCATCCCATTGTAACTAAGTGCTGATAAAAGGGACTCATGGATGTATATATTATTAAAGTTACGAATAAATGGATTTCATGGGTTCATGTGCTTTCCTGGTAGAGTTGATAGGAATGCCTTTTTGGAAAAGAAGTGAATTCTTCTTGTTTGATAGCCCTGTGGTTTGAGCCTCATGTGCTGTGTTACAGCTTTGGAAAGGGAAAGCCCATTCCACAGGGAGCCAATCTACTGAGATGCGACCCAGGCATAAAGAAATGCTTCCCGTGTGCAGTGGATTCATCTTGTGCTCACTTAGAAGCCAGTGCAAGTGTAAGGTCTCCTCCATGCCTAAAGTATGCAAGTGATAGCTATTCATGGGGGCCCCAACTGGCTTGGCAAGAAAAGCAGCTACCATGTTCTCCTCTACAAGATTTCACCGAGCAGTGTGTTTGTGCATCGAATGAAATAAGACTTAGATGAAAACCCAGCATTTTTATGGAGTATCTGCTCTTTGTCAGTCCCTGTGTCTAGTAGTTTTGCATACGTTACCTTGTTTAATCTTTTTTTTTAGCCAATGTTTTTTTTTTAAATTAATTATTTATTTATTTGTGGCTGCGTTGGGTCTTTGTTGCTGCACGTGGGCTTTAGTTGCGGCGAGCAGGGGCTACTCTTCGTTGCGGTGAGCAGGCTTCTCATTGTGTTGGCTTCTCTTGTTGTGGAGCACAGGCTCTAGGCATGTGGGCTTCAGTAGTTGTGGCATGTGGGCTCAGTAGTTGTGGCTCATGGGCTCTAGAGCGCAGTCTCAGTAGTTGAGGCACACAGGCTTTGTTGCTTTGTGGCATGTGGGATCTTCCCGGACCAGGGATTGAACCTGTGTCCCCTGGATTGGCAGGCAGATTCTTAACCACTGTGTCACCAGGGAAGTCCCACCTTATTTAATCTTTTAACAGTGACAAATGCATCTATTAATGTATTAAAGTTATACAACTTTTATATTAAAACAGTGGAACAAGCCCTGTTGGAAGATTTACAAGTTTAGACTTCATCACCTACGTGGTAAAGATTCATTGCTGAAGATTTGCTAGTTCCTTAAAGAACAGATGGTTTGAATACCCAGATATCTGTAGGTGGACTTTTCTTTGCTTACTTCCCTTTTTTAGCCTAGTTCACTTGTTTGCTCTCAAATATTTGTCAGGTTTGAGTACACAGAGCAATATAACTTGCACCCTACAGATGATTTAAATGATTTTTCAGTGTTAAGTTTGACTGTAAGCAGAGCCTTAGGCTCTGGTGTTAAAACTTAAGTCCTCTCCCTTATGATATGACTTTACTATATTTGGGTATAGGCCGTTTAAATCCTTGGGAATGCCTTAGAGTTTTCATTTACTATATATGTATATTTATTTCTGCATCCTCATTCTCTTTCACACATACGCATGCTATGTGGTACATCTGTATTGGTGACAAGTTTAGTTTACAAATATATAACATATTGGTGTGAATGGTGGTAAACTTTTAATTGAGTTCCAGGTTCTTCTCTTATTTTACGTACTTTCTTACAAATAATACAGGTATACCTGTTTTATTGCATTTTGCTTTATTGTGCTTCACAGATATTGAATTGTTTACAAATTGAAGGTTTGTGGCAACTCTGTGTCAAACAAGTCTATCAGCGCCATTTTCCCAACAGCATTTGCTCGCTCTGTGTCTCTTATCACATTTTGGTAACTCTAGCAATATTTCAAAGTTTTTATGTTTGTTATGGTGATCTGTGATCACTAATCTTTGCTGTTACTTTTATATTGTTTTGGCATTTTTTTAGCAAAAAAGTATTTTAAAATTAATGTATATATATTATGTTTTTTTAAGAAATACTGCTATTTATTGCATACTTAATATACTACAGCATGGTGTAAACATAACTTTTTGCACTGGGAAACCAAAAAATTTGTGTGACTCGCTTTGTTGCAATATTAGCTTTATTTCTGTGGCCTGGCACCTGACCCACAATATCTCGGAGGTATGCCTGTGTAGACTGTTGTGCTGTATTGATTTTTAATAATATAACTTAACTAAAAATGGCATGCAGAGACCCCATGTTCCAGTTGAGGTTATGTCTACATTTTGGGGAGTGATCTGTATAGCAAAGCAGTAAAGCCATAACTGTTTATCACTTTCTTAAAAATTTTATGCAACAGGCTTATCATATAAGTTATAATGTTGTTCCTTCATATCCTTCTTATACTTTTATTTTAGATGCATTGCTAGTAGCTTAAAACTGCATTACTATATAGCAACCATTGCCTCAAAGTGTGTCTTTTATGTATTTGACACTAACAGATAGATACCTTTGTTTTCAATATGTTTTCATGTAAATTTATTAATTACTCAAGTAGTCCTTGGGGTTGTCCCAGGCACTGACCTGTGAATTAACTAACAGAACTGCATTTAAAGCTGACAGAGAGCTCTTGAACATTTCTAGGATGATCACATTTGTTTCTGGTATGTGTTTATGACACTTAAAGGAAACCAAAGTCCAGATATAAATTATGTCCAGATAAATTAATGTCAGCGTTGGAGGATATTTGTATAACCTAAATAGGTGCTGGGGTCCCATGTGGTTCAGTCTTAAGACAGCATAGCAAATGAAATAATTGAAAAATAATTCTAAATTTTACCCATGTCTCTCCAGGAACTTCAAAAATTATTTTATTCATTGCACATGGCAACTCTTCTCAAAACCCCCTTCCATCCTTCTTTTTTTTCCAGTGATCTTTCACTTTGTACTCTCAGAAGCTAGGTCTTCTCTCTCTTTCACCCCTTTACTCTCAAATAGCTGTACTATTTCTATTAAGCCTGCAGTCTTTGACTTCCCCCCGGTCTTATTTTCATCCCAGTCTTCCAGTTCTGCTTTTGTTATCATTCACATACTTCATCATAAAAAATGAAATTTCTGGGACTTCCCTGGTGCTGCAGTGGTTAGGAATCCGCCTGCCAATGCAGGGGACACGGGTTTGAGCCGTGGTCCAGGAAGATCCCACATGCCGCGTAGCAACTAAGCCCGTGCGCCACAACTGCTGAGCCTGTGCTCTAGAGCCCACGTGCCGCAATTACTGAAGCCCGCGCGCCTAGAGCCCGTGCTCTGCAACAAGAGAAGCCACCACAGTGAGAAGCCCGCACACTGCAACGAAGAGTAACCCCCGCTAGCTGCAACTAGAGAAAGCCCGCGCGCAGCAACAAAGACCCAATGCAGCCAAAAATAAAATAAATAAATAATTTATTTAAAAAAAAAAGAAAAGAAACTTGTCTTAGAAAGTGGGTAAAGGAAAAGTCCAAGCAAAATAGAGTTCTTTTCTGGGGGGAATAATGTAAGGTTTGGAATACTAACATTTAACAAAATTTGTCTTTAGTGCATTTTAAAACTTGATTAAATACAGTGCTTATGAAATTCATTGTTAATACCATAATTTCAAATAATTATGAATTCCTTTGAAAATAAACCTCATTTTGAGACCGAATTTAATAAATAGGAGAAGTAGAAGCCAAAAAGAATGAAATTCATTAATTTAGGGCAACTATAGAGTAGAATACCAGAGAAAATCCAGCAGATCACAAAATTGTAATATAGTTAGTGAGCAAATATGCACCCTCAGGGAAAAATGATCAGGGGGTCACAGGACATTGAATAATAAGGCAGCTCTGTAGCACTAAGGAAGACCAAGCTGAATTCAGAAATAAAGAGAAATGACAAAACTTTCTTTTCTTCATATTCATCCAGAAAATGTAGATTTTGAAGGATTCAGGAAAATTTCAACTAAGTTTGGAAGACAGTCACAGATTTAATCACATTGGAAAAGAAAAAGCTGAAGTGTGATTTTTATACGGGAGAATGGCAAGTACTAACTCTCTGTCTTTGCTTGCAGCATTAAGAAAGGAAGAATTGATTTATATAACAGTGAGGCATATTTGCTTAGTCATTGGGAAAAAAAATATCACATGGCATTAAATGGCAGAAAATGTTTTTTAAAATAGACAGTGTGTTGAATCATGTTCTGGGGAAGTCTTAAGAAATAGGATTCATCTTTGTGCTCTTACAACTCTGGAATAGGAATAAAAATGCTCTGGTTTACGTATGTAGTGTTTTTCCTGCCCTGGAGTCAATGATTTTATGAAATACCTAAAAAAAAATCAAAAACAAAAATCCTATTTCCCGAGATTGCACAAAATACCTTCATTCTATTTTGAGGATATATATAATTTACTTCTTGTTGCTGGAACTTATTACTTATGCTTCTACTAAGTGCATGAATATTTTGAATCAATCACCCACTCAGTAGAGAGAAATTTCTCCTATTATGTTTGGCTAATTTGACATTTGGCCAAATCAGAATGGTTGAATAAGATTCTACCATATGCTATAGCATATCTTTGTGTTATATTTAAGTAGCATATCTAAGGATCCATATTTCCTTATAGAGAGTTAAGTTTCTCCAGTACAGTTATCTTAAATCACAACATCTCTTGGGACTTCCCGTCAGTACAGTGGTTAAGACTCTGCCTTCCAATGCAGGAGGTGCAGGTTTGATCCCTGCTCAGGGAACTAAGATTGCTCATACCAGCGGGGTGCAGCCAAAAGCTCAAAAAAAAAAAAATTAAATCACAACTGCTCTTGCCCTATTTTGAAATAAGCTGGACACCTTTTAAATATATATCCAAGCTTTATTTTTTTCTTTTTTACCACTTCCTCTCCCTCTTGATAACTAGGAAGATATACATACATACTTGCCTTAACTCCAGCGTGTTAGGATTGAGGTAGCCTATAAATTAACCTTATGTCCTGGAAGTATGCCACAGTGGTGTTTTCTAACCCAGAGGCCTTGTACTGTAACCTTCCTTGGATGAGCAGAGAACGTTGTGTCATTCTTTTTTGCTTATCGTGGTGTGCTTGTGTCTTTAATTAACACAGAGAAAAGGAAGTTCATGACTGACTTCCCTTGATTTCATTTCAGACAAATGTAGGATTTTTACAAGCTTGCAAGAAATTATACAAAGTCCATTTGGAGAAGTAGCCTGTGCTATCGATAGATAAGGTTTCTAGTTTTCCAGGTGTCACTGTATTAGCCTTGTGAATATGAGTTTGGGGAGTGAATGCTCAAAAGGTTCAAAATCCAGCATGACAAGAAGTTGTAGACTGAAGGAACTTTCTTCTGGTTGCTTTAGAGGGCAATGTATTTCCAAGACTTGCAAGGCTATTTAGGTTCGAAACATAGAAATGATAATTTTGACTCTAGGTGGCATTTGTGAGGAACTATTTATAGTGGTGGGAGTCTCTCTCTGGATTGTGTTCTTCTTTAACATTCTTCTTTGGATAGATTTATACCTTAATACCTCCAACATAATGAGGAGGTTGTTTCATTTTCCTTCAGTGAGGCAAAAAATCTACCTTGTAAGACTTGCCACCCTCTGGAACCACCTGAATACCTCAGAGTCATGGCTTCATTTCAGGCCCCAAGTCAGAGGGGGTTCTTTCTGGTTCCATCTTTCTGCTTAAAGTTTCCAATCTTAGCTTACCACTGTATTGCCTGGGGAGATTTTTAATTCCATTCCTACAGGTATTTTAAACCATATTCCCTTCCTTCCTGCCGTTCTGGGGGTAGATCTGATGCTCAGCCTGGCTTTGGAATGCCTGAGCACAGGGCACTCAAATGCAAATCTTTGGTGCCTCTAGGGCAGGGATCCCCAAACCCTGGGCCATGGTACCCGTCTATGGCCTGTTAGGAATTGGGCCACACAGCAGGAGGTGAGTGAGCAAAGCTTCATCTGTATTTACAGCCGCTCACCATCCCTTGCATTACCTCCTGAGCCCCACCTCCCGTCAGATCAACTGCGGCATTAGATTCTCATAAGGAGCGCGAACCCTACTGTGAACTGCGCATGCAAGGGATCTAGGTTGCACGCTCCTTAATGAGAATCTAACGCCTGATGATCTGAGGTGGAGCTGAGGCAGTGATGCCAGCGCTGAGGAGCGGCTGCAAACACAGATTATCATTAGCAGAAAGGTTTGACTGCAGAGACAACAATAAATTAGTTGCTTGCAGACTCACATCAAAACCCTATCAGTGAGTGGCAAGTGACAATTAAGCTGCATCTGGTGGCAGGCTTTAGAGCGGCAAGTGAGTTGATGTACTTCAATTGTACAGCTACATCTGGTGGCAGGCTTTAAGTAAGAATCTGACACTTATTTTAGCCCATGTGTCCCTCCCATTATTTTATTTACCACTTCCCGTCTGCACCTCTTTCCCACACTGTGCACTTGTCTCAGTCACAGTTTCGGTAAGCCCGCAAGCTAACCCTAGCCAAAATGAGTAAAAAACAGACGTCGCTGGAGAACTTCTTTGAAAAAGGGGAAAGACCCAATGATGAGACAGCAGAAGACTCTAAGACTGCCAACAAAAAGAAAGCTGCATTTAAAAGAATATACCAAGAGTCCTACGTAAATTATAAGTTCATTTGCAACAGGTGATTCATATTCTCCAAGCCCGCTTTGTATAATATGTGGCGACCGGCTATCCAACGAAGCCATGAAACCTTCAAAACTGCTTCGCCATATGGAGACCAAGCACCCTGCATTGAGACAAAACTTTGGAGTTTTTCAAAAGAAAAACATGAACACTAAGAACAGAAGCAATTATTGAAGGCCACCACTTCATCAAATGTGTCTGCACTGAGAGTGTCATTCTTACTGGCTAACTGCATTGCTAAAGCTAAGAAACCCTTTACTATTGGTGAAGAGTTGATCCTGCCTGCTGTTAAGGTCATTTGTCATGAACTTTAAGGAGAGGCTGCAGTTCAAAAGGTGGCACGTGTTCCTCTTTTGGCTAGCACCATAACTAGAGGAATTGATGAAAGAGCAGAGGATACTGAGGCACAATTGTTAGAGAGGATTAATGAGTCACCGTGGTACGCAATCCAGGTTGACGAGTCTACCAATGTTGACAACAAGGCAAAAATGCTTGTAGTTGTGCGGTATATTTTTCAGGAGGTTGTGCATGAGGATATGTTATGTGCACTTTTGTTGCCAACCAACATCACAGCTGCAGAACTATTGAAGTCTTTGAATGATTACATATCAGGAAAAGTGAATTGGTCTTTTTGTGTCGGTATATGCACGGATGGAGCGGCTGCCATGACTGGATGGCTTTCTGGTTTCACTACTCAGGTCAAATAGGTTGCATCTGAATGTGAGTCTATGCACTGTGTCATCCATAGAGAAATGCTGGCTAACCGAAAAATGTCACTTGAACTTAACGTTTTGCAGGATGTGATTAAAATTATCAACCACATTAAAGTACGTGCCCTTAACTCACGTCTGTTCGTGTAGCTCTGTGAGGAGATGGACGCAGAGCACACACGTCTTCTCTTATACACAGAAGTGAGATGGCTTTCTCAAGGTAGATCCCTGCCCAGAGTTTTTGAGTTATGAGAGCCGCTCCAGAGATTTCTTTTAGAAAAACAGTCACCACTGGCAGCACATTTCAGTGACTCAGAATGGGTCACAAAACTTGCTTACTTGTGTGACATATTCAACCTGCTCAGTGAACTCAATCTGTCACTTCAGGGGAGAACGACAACTGTGTTCAAGTGGGCAGATAAAGTGGCTGCTTTCAAAGCCAAACTGGAATTATGGGGGCGATGAGTGAACATTGGGATTTTTGACATGTTTCAAACATTAATAGAGATACTGAAAGAGACTGAGCCAGGGCCTTCTTTCTCCCAGCTGGTGCATGATCAGCTATCTCAGCTTTCAAAAGAGTTTGAGCATTGCTTCCCGACCACAGAAGACCCCTGAACTGGGAAGGAATGGATCCGTGACCCATTTGTGAATAAGCCAGGTGAATCGACTTTGTCCGTGCCAGAAGAGGATCAACTGCTTTAGACTGCAAATGACGGTGGCCTTAAAAGTATGTTTGAGACAACTTCAAATCTTATACATTCTGGATTAAAGTCAAGGCGGAATATCCTGAGATTGCCACAAAAGCACTGAAAAGCCTGCTTCCATTTCCAACATCCTATCTTTGTGAAGCAGGGTTTTCTGCAGTGACAGTGACAAAATGAGATTACGGAGTAGACTGGACATGAGCAACACACGTCGGTGTCACTGTCTCCCATCACCCCAGATGGGACCATCTAGTTGAAGGAGAACAAGCTCAGGGCTCCCACTGATTCTGCATTAGGGTGAGTTGTATAATTATTTCTTTATATATTACAACATAATAATAATGATAGAAATAAAGTGCACAATAAATGTAATGCGCTTGAGTCATCCCTAAACCATCCACCCCCCCGCCTCTGGCCCTGGTCTGTGGAAAAACTGTCTTCCATGAAACCGGTCCCTGGTGCTAAAAAGGTTGGGGACCACTGCTCTAGGGTAATATTTTGCTTCATAGATCTGACCAGTCTGAAGATCAGAGTAGTGGGGAATCCTAAATTTTTAGTAACATCCCTGACAATTTAAAGAGGTGTTTCTATGGAAAACTATGTCTTCCCAGCTAGAATGGATAACAAGCAGGGTTATAGGGATTCTTCTCTGCTCCTAAACTACCAGGCTCCATGGCAAATCTTTCAAATGGCTTAAGCTGATGATTTCTCCTTTAGATATTTTGCCCACATTAATTTGAGTTTTTACTTGTTTATGTGACTTTCATTTTTTAAAAGGCTTAAGTAACTTGGTTTTTTAAAACATCTTTATTGGAGTATAATTGCTTTAAAATGGTGTGTTAGTTTCTGCTTTATAACAAAGTGAATCAGGTGTACATAAACATATATCCCCATATCTCTTCCCTCTTGCATCTCCCTCCCTCCCACCCTCCCTATCCCACCCCTCTAGGTGGTCACAAAGCACTGAGCTGATCTCCCTATGCTATGCGGCTGCTTCCCACTAGCTATCTGTTTTACATTTGGTAGTGTATATATGTCAATGTTACTCTCTCATTTTGTCCCAGCTTACCCTTCCCCCTCACTGTGTCCTCAAGTCCATTCTCCTACATTTGTGCCTTTATTTCTGTCCTGCCCCTAGGTTCATCAGAACCATTATTTCTTAGATTCCATATATATGTGTTAGCATACAGTATTTGTTTTTCTCTTTCTGACTTACTTCACTCTGTATGACAGACTCTAGGTCTATCCACCTCACTACAAATAACTCAGTTTTGTTTCTTTTTATGGCTGAGTAATATTCCATTGTATATATGTGCCACCTCTTCTGTATCCATTCATGTGTCAGTGGACACGTAGGTTGCTTCCATGTCCTGGCTATTGTAAATAGTGCTCACGTTTTTTGTTGGCAATCTGTACATCTTCTTTGGAGAAATGTCTCTTTAGGTCTTCTGCCCATTTTTGGATTGGGTTGTTTGGTTTTTTGATATTGAGCTGCATGAGCTGCTTGTAAATTTTGGAGATTAATCCAAAAGCTTAAGTAACTTTCTTACTTGCTATTTAAGTATCAGAAATTTCATATATACTTTGAAAAGAAGCCTATATGTGTCCTTGGCTGCCTAGTTGATAAAATGTCTTGGTTAGGGAAAGTGTTGGCAATGTGTGAATGAGTGATCCTGATTTGGGTGTCATTTGGACTAAGCTTGAAAAGAAGTCACACTCTGAATTATTTTTTTTCTGGTGGGAGATCAATACTGTCTAGACAAAGTCTCATTACGACTTTGCATTGACTAAGGCAGACTTGGTCAACAGTGGGGTTGAGATTCCTGTAATCCGGGCTACTGGTCAGACATTTGTGTTACCCATTATTACAGAGAACTCCAGATTCACTGGTGTCAACACTGTATTTCAGCATCATTCCACTCAACTGTAGGGTTATCTTGAGGACAGTATATGCCAACTCATGACATTTTTAAAGATTCTGGATCCTGGAAGTCCTGGGAGCTGCTCTGTAGGATTTCCTAGCAGCTTGGTGATGGTTGCATAGGGCATGGAAGAGGCCTTGGAGCCTTTCAATTCCTTACAATCTCTAAAACACAAAAAGAGAGGGAATAATTCAACTAATATCTAAAGGCCTCAGCCCATGCCTGAAAGCCAGATGTCTACCCTGTCATATGGCGTCCCCATTAATTTCTGCAGATATTTTCTTCATGTATAGAAATATCACCAGGTTTTTTTTATTCAGTAGTCTTCTCATTTATAAGAAATTTTCATCTATTTGAATTTGTTTTTAAATTGAGCAAGTTTATGATTCTTCACCTGGATCAGAACTTAAAAATCTTGTCTTCTCCCTGTTAGATATTCAGACTCCTGGCTGTGCTGCTCTGCATGGAATCTTAAATCTTTCATCTGTGATTATTTTTTGGCCTTTTGTGAGATAGTGAAGCAATGTCTGAGCCACTAGTGGCCAGAGGTGGCCCAGCCTGACCAGATTTCCAATAGTGGAATAAATGGTCTGTTATTTATCCAGCCTCTTTACTTTTCAACTGTGGGAAAGATGAGGATAGACATTGAGAAATAATACTTGTTATACAAAGGATTGCTCATGATAAAAGATCTCTTTCTGGGAATTTAAGTGTTCCAGTAAATTAGCATTATCGATCATTCTCTTTCCACATAGTCTACATCTTAGAATCCTAAAACTCTAATTCTCCCTTGTCTGGTGTAATTACCAGAACAAGGAATAATCTAATTAAAAGACAACAAGGATGTGTTCTAATTGTTCTGATAAATTATGTTAATACACAATGCATGCACTTACTTTTCAACAGGAATTTATTTAATAGATTGACAGCTTGTCCTTTACTGCCACAATCTTAACTTTCATTTATTCTAAACAAGACAACTTAAAAAAAAAAGGAGAGTTAAGCATCCAAAAATCTGTTGGGTCATTAAGAAAATCTAAGGTTCCATGTGGTACGTATGGATGAAGAAATGGGTTTTGGGTTCTCTAAATAAAATAGTGACCCAAGACATAGGAAGGTAAAGTAAAGATCAGTAGAGACTAAAGTCAAAATCAGTAACACACTGTTGCAGTGAAGGTAGTGGACTTTTCATTTGTTCTTTTATTGTCAAGGATAGTGCTGCATGATAAGGCAGTCCTAACTTATGGAATTGTGTTTTCGTAGTTTTAGGCATTTTACACAAATCTATTAGACACAGTATTGTATATTGCATGTATGAGATGATGCCCTCAGTAAAGTCATGTCATAATATGGGCAGAAATTCAGGCGGTCACTTCTGATAAGCCATATGTTTTCTACAAATACACGCCAGTATCCCTGATTATTTTTTCATAATTGAGATATAGTTTGTTGCATAACTGTATGAAAAAGTCTTCAAGGCAGTGTAGAAAAAGATGTAAAGAATGATATGGCGGAAATAAAAATCTGTATAGAGCTTGGAGGGAAGCATATAGGTCAATTCTAAATCAGTATGGCCAATCTACATAGTTCAGAAAAGCAGATTCCCAGGTTGGTTTGTGTTGTTCTCCCTTGACATAACAACCTTTGAAATTTAACTAACAAGCCTACAGGTAGGAAGGAATCTCAGTACTTACCCAGATTGGAAAGTATTTCCAGAAAGGATACTTTCTCACAAGTTAGGAACTTTGTGGGAATAATTTTTCACCTCTGATTAAACCATTAAATGGTTTAATCCATTTAAATTGTCAAGTTCATCAAAAAGTATGGAGCTGGAACATATGCAGATTCTAGTTTATACTCATAAAGTTAACTTATTGTAGAATAGCAGCCATAGAGACAAAACAGAAGACAACAGATACACCATAAAAGAAATGGGAATTAAAAGGAAATTATCTTTAATGGCAAGGGAATGCAAACAGTTTTCCTCCCATTTTGAAGTACATTGGCCTAAACGCCATGATTTTTGGCTCCTTACTCCCTGTCTTTTAATATTCTAGTTCACGTCTTCATTTTCAATGGGAAACTTTTACATGTTCTTTTTCTGTTTTAAAAAAGTTTGACATTCCTTTCAAGGCCATCAGGCTGTGAGTATTTCTCTCCTCAAGGAAGACTGAGAGCTGGAGAGCTCCTAATAACCCAGGTGTAGAAACCCGTACCACCAGGTCTAAATTAGATCAAGTACCCAAGTGGGTCTCACCTTCCTTATCTCCAAGGCAAGGACAATGTCTGCCTTTGAAAGGAAGCATGAATGTGGCACTCAATTCTTTTCTTTATTTCTTTCTTTTTAACTTTGAAAAAAATTTTTATTCTGAAAAAGTATTCAGTATTTTATTCTGAATAATATAAAATTTGCCATTTTAACCATTTTTAGGTATATAATATAATTCAGTAGTGGTAAATATGACATTTCTTTTTAATAATTGGACTGAAAAGGGAATAAGGCTGTGATTAGATAAGCACTTAGGTTACCATGTAGAGATGTTTTATTCTGCTTTTTATTTGTTTCTACCCTTTCTGAAATTATTTTTCACCAAAAGTATGATACCTACCTATGTGAAACCGGAAAAGAATTCCATCTCAATTCTAGAACAGACTCTAGATGCTCATAGCAGGTGGGGAGGGGTATGTGGCTGGGCAAAGGGTCAGCATAATAAATGAGGTTGGGGCAGTGGAACAGTGCCTGTCTCTGAAGGTCCCCTGGGTATTTCTGGAGCTCAGAATGTGACCACTCTGCATAAATATGATATTTTTTTCTGATCTACTGGTATTGGAAATTTTTCATTTAGTAAATGATGCAAAATATATGTTAAGTGATCGTAAGGTTTTGACAAAAACTGACCAAAATTGGGGAATTCAAAGCTACAGGAAAGCTGGAACACTGACTTAATGTGCTGCCATCTAGCCATGATCTCATTCCATGCTGCTTCATTCATTGATCACAGAGACACTGAAATCATCCCCCAGGCAGGATGGAGCATGTTTACAGTGGAGGGTAGTAGGCAGGGGCTTGGCTGAGTCTTCTATTTTTACTGGCCATTAACACTTCCTACTTGCATGTAAACTAAATTTTGATAATTATTAAAATAAAGAGTAATGTTAATAATACATTAAAAAGCTACTTTTTAAAAGGGTAGAATAGTAGAAGCCTCTGCTTTGAATATTATGTTCACCAGTTTCATCTAGTTGTCAGCTCCCCATGGTACATAGAATGAAGTCTAAACTCCTTAGTAGGGGATGAGGACCCCCACTGTCCCTCCCTTACCTTTCTTTCCACTTCATCTCCCTTTGCTCCTTCACATGTCTTGTACTTCATCCAGGCATTAGTTTGTGTCATTTCCCAAATGTGCCATCTTTACTTCTCTCAGGGCTTTTGCATGTGTTTCTCCCTCTTGGAAACTCCTTTTACTACCCAACCTTCAGAATCCAGCTCACACGTCTCCTGTGAGAAGCTTCTGCTGATTCTCCCAAGCATTGCTACTTACTGTTTCTGTGTCAGCACGATGACCAGTACATACCTGCATTTTTGCACTTAGTCGCATATAATTGTAATGATTTTTTACATGTCTTTTCCTCCTGCCAGGATCAGAGTTCCTTGTAGCCAGGGACATTTCAACTCAATAGGATCCAGCTTATTGTATATATACATTTTTAGCTCTCCCTACATGTTTTATTTTTGAGTTTCTGCTGAGATTCAGGAACTTAAGGCTTTCAAGTACTGAATGAAAATAGCGGTCAACCCAGAATCAACCCAGAATCCTATAACCAGTGAAAACACCCTTCAGGAATGAAGGGGAAGTCCACATATTCTCAGATGAAGGAAAACTAACAGATTTTGTCACCAGCAGACCTACTCTAAAAGAATGGCTAACAGAAAGGAAACGATAAAAAATAAATTAAAAGAAAGAAGCCCTGGAACACCAGGAAAAAACACAGCAAGCAAAAATATTGGTAAATATAATAGGCTTACTTTTTCCTCTTGAGATTTCTAAATTATGTTTGAAGACTAAAGCAAAAATTTCAACACTCTTTGATATGGATGGAAGTGTTGGAAATATTTAAGATTACTGTATTATAAATGGACATTGGTAACAGGACATAAAGGGAGGTAAGGTTTCTATACTTTGCTCAAACTGTAAGACAATACCAGTAGGTTGTGATAGGTTATGAATATATAATGCAGTACCTAGAGCAGCCACTAAAGAAGTTTTACAAGGAGATGCACACAAAAAACTTTAGATAAATCGAAGTAGAATTCAAAAGTTCAAAGAGCCTACAAGAAGGCAGAAAAAAGAAAACAAAAATACAAACCAGGGAGAATAAACAGAAAACAAACAAAAATAAAGTGGTAGTTTAAGTCCTAAATACCAATAATTACATTAAAGCTAAATGGTCTAAATATACCATGTAAAGAGTGAAAGAATTGTTTAAAAAGCATGACCTAACTAGACACTGTCTATAAGAAACTCACTTTGAATATAATAGTAGAGGCAGACTGAAGGTAAAATGATGGAAAGAGATGTACCATACAAGCATTAATTAAAAGAAGGCAGAAGTAGCTGGTTCTTTGAAAAAGTTAAAAAAATTGACAAACATCTAGGAAGACTGATAAAGAAAAAAAGACTAAAGACACAAATTAACAATATCAGGAATGAAACGGGATAGTACTATAGATCCTGCAGATATCAAAAGGATAATAAAGGAATGCTATGAAAAACTTTATACACATAAATTTGACAACTTAGAAAAAAGATCCATTTTCCTTGAAGAACAAACTGCCACAATTCACCAAATTTGAAAGAGATCTTTTGAATAGCCCTATTATAACTATTGAGGAAATTGAACTCATAATTTTAAAATTCCCCAAAAGGAAATTTCCAGGCCCAGATGATTTTACTGGAGAATTCTACCCAATATTTAATGAGAAATAAGCACCAGTTTTATACAGACTCTTCCAGGAAATAGAAAAGAACACTTCCACTGCCCAATTCATTTTTATGAAACTAGTATTACCCAGATACCAAAGCCAGACACAAACAATACAAAAAAAGAAAACTATGGTATACCAATAACTTCATCAATATAGACGCAAAAGTCCTTAACAAAATATTAGCAAGTAGAATTCAGGGGGAAAAGAAAGAGTTATACACTGTAACCAAATGGGGTCTATTCCAGGAATGCAAGACTGGATCAAAATTTAAAAGTCAATCAATGTAATGCACCATAATAACAGACTAAAGAGGAAAAAAAAATCACATGATTTTATCAATTGATGCAGAAAAAGTATTTGACAAAATTCAACACTGATTTATGATAAAAGCTGTCAAAAAATAAGAATAAGGGGAACTTCATCAACTTGATGAAGAGCCTCTTTTTTATTACCCTCATCTGACATTTATACCAAATGATGAAAAACAATGCTTCCCGCCTAAGTGTAGGAAGTAAGGTAAGGATGCCTATTCTTGCTACTCCTATTCAACATAGTGCAGGAAGCTCTAGTCAATGCAATAAGGCAATAAAAAGAAATAAAAGGCATACAGATAGAAAGGAAGAAAGAAAACTGTCACTATTGCTAATGACATGATTTTCTACTTAGAAAATCCTTAAGTGATCGAAAAAAAAAAAAACCTCTTAAAAGTAAGTGAGTTCCACAAGGTTGTAGGATACAAGACAATTTTTAAAAATCAATTGTATTTCTGCATACTAGCAATGAACATGTGGACACTGTAATTAAAAATGCAATTTACAGTAGCTCAAAGTTATGAAATACTTAGGTATAAATCTAATAAATCATTCACAGAACTTATATGCTCACTGTGACATAATGCCGATGACTGAAATCAAAGAAAATCTAAACAAATGGAAAGACATACCATGTTCATGATTTGGAAGTTTCAGCATAGTAAAGATACCAATTCTCCCCAAACTGATATGCACATTTAATGCAGCTCTTACCAAAATCCCAGTATGACTTTTTATATGGACAAGACTATTCTAAAATTTATATGAAGGCAAAGGAACTAGAATAGCTAAAATAATATTGAAAAGAAGAATAAAGTGGGAAGAATCAGTCTACCCAATTTTAAGGCTTATTTTACAGTTACTATGTGGCTGTTCATGAAGTGATAAAGAATAAAGTGGAAAGAATCAGTCTACCCAATTTTTTTTTTTTTTTTTTTTTTTTTTTTTGCGGTACACGGGCCTCCCCCTGCCGCGGCCCCTCCCATTGCGGAGCACAGGCTCCGGACGCGCAGGCCC
>NC_041231.1:33301079-33334080 GCF_002837175.3 Physeter macrocephalus
AGTAGGTGGTGATAAGTTATGAATATATAATGCAGTACCTAGAGCAGCCACTAAAGAAGTTTTACAAGGAGATGCACACAAAAAACTTTAGATAAATCGAAGTAGAATTCAAAAGTTCAAAGAGCCTACAAGAAGGCAGAAAAAAGAAAACAAAAATACAAACCAGGGAGAATAAACAGAAAACAAACAAAAATAAAGTGGTAGTTTAAGTCCTAAATACCAATAATTACATTAAAGCTAAATGGTCTAAATATACCATGTAAAGAGTGAAAGAATTGTTTAAAAAGCATGACCTAACTAGACACTGTCTATAAGAAACTCACTTTGAATATAATAGTAGAGGCAGACTGAAGGTAAAATGATGGAAAGAGATGTACCATACAAGCATTAATTAAAAGAAGGCAGAAGTAGCTGGTTCTTTGAAAAAGTTAAAAAAATTGACAAACATCTAGGAAGACTGATAAAGAAAAAAAGACTAAAGACACAAATTAACAATATCAGGAATGAAACGGGATAGTACTATAGATCCTGCAGATATCAAAAGGATAATAAAGGAATGCTATGAAAAACTTTATACACATAAATTTGACAACTTAGAAAAAAGATCCATTTTCCTTGAAGAACAAACTGCCACAATTCACCAAATTTGAAAGAGATCTTTTGAATAGCCCTATTATAACTATTGAGGAAATTGAACTCATAATTTTAAAATTCCCCAAAAGGAAATTTCCAGGCCCAGATGATTTTACTGGAGAATTCTACCCAATATTTAATGAGAAATAAGCACCAGTTTTATACAGACTCTTCCAGGAAATAGAAAAGAACACTTCCACTGCCCAATTCATTTTTATGAAACTAGTATTACCCAGATACCAAAGCCAGACACAAACAATACAAAAAAAGAAAACTATGGTATACCAATAACTTCATCAATATAGACGCAAAAGTCCTTAACAAAATATTAGCAAGTAGAATTCAGGGGGAAAAGAAAGAGTTATACACTGTAACCAAATGGGGTCTATTCCAGGAATGCAAGACTGGATCAAAATTTAAAAGTCAATCAATGTAATGCACCATAATAACAGACTAAAGAGGAAAAAAAAATCACATGATTTTATCAATTGATGCAGAAAAAGTATTTGACAAAATTCAACACTGATTTATGATAAAAGCTGTCAAAAAATAAGAATAAGGGGAACTTCATCAACTTGATGAAGAGCCTCTTTTTTATTACCCTCATCTGACATTTATACCAAATGATGAAAAACAATGCTTCCCGCCTAAGTGTAGGAAGTAAGGTAAGGATGCCTATTCTTGCTACTCCTATTCAACATAGTGCAGGAAGCTCTAGTCAATGCAATAAGGCAATAAAAAGAAATAAAAGGCATACAGATAGAAAGGAAGAAAGAAAACTGTCACTATTGCTAATGACATGATTTTCTACTTAGAAAATCCTTAAGTGATCAAAAAAAAAAAAACCTCTTAAAAGTAAGTGAGTTCCACAAGGTTGTAGGATACAAGACAATTTTTAAAAATCAATTGTATTTCTGCATACTAGCAATGAACATGTGGACACTGTAATTAAAAATGCAATTTACAGTAGCTCAAAGTTATGAAATACTTAGGTATAAATCTAATAAATCATTCACAGAACTTATATGCTCACTGTGACATAATGCCGATGACTGAAATCAAAGAAAATCTAAACAAATGGAAAGACATACCATGTTCATGATTTGGAAGTTTCAGCATAGTAAAGATACCAATTCTCCCCAAACTGATATGCACATTTAATGCAGCTCTTACCAAAATCCCAGTATGACTTTTTATATGGACAAGACTATTCTAAAATTTATATGAAGGCAAAGGAACTAGAATAGCTAAAATAATATTGAAAAGAAGAATAAAGTGGGAAGAATCAGTCTACCCAATTTTAAGGCTTATTTTACAGTTACTATGTGGCTGTTCATGAAGTGATAGACATGTATGTCAGTGGATCAGAATAGAGAAGCCAAAAAATAGACTCAATGAATATTCCCAACTAATTTTTGACAAATGTACAAATCCCTCAATGGGAAAAAAAAAAGAGCCTTTTCAAAAATGATCCTGGAGTAATCAGCAAAAAATGAACCTAAAATTAAGTCTTATACCTTATGTAAAAGTTACCTCAAAATGTATAATGGACTTAAATGTAAGACATGAAACTATAAAACTTTTAGAAGAAAACATAAGAGAAAAAATCTTTGGGATCCAGGGCTAGGCAAAAAGTTCTCAGACTTGACATTGAAACACAATTCATAAAAGGAAAAAAAATCATATATTAGACATCATCAGAATTAAAACTTTTGCTCTTTAAAAGACCGTGATAAGGGGATGAAAAGACAGATACAGACTGGGAGAAAATATTTACAAACCATAAATCTGACAAAGGACTAGTATCTAGAATATATATAGACCTCTCAAACAATGTTAAAAAAAATCCCAAGCAGTCCAATTAGAAAACAGACAAAAGTCATGAAGAGATATTTCACCGAAGAGGTTTTATAGATGGCAAGTAAGTGCATCAAAATATGTTCAATATTATTAGCTGTCAGGGAAATGTAAATTAAAACCACAGAGATATGTCACCATATACCTATTGGACTGGCTTAAAAAAAAATAGTGATAACACCAAATGCTAATGAGGATGCAGAGAAAATGGATTACTCATATATTGCTGGTGGGAATGTGAAATGGTACTGGTACTCTGGAAAATAGTTTGGCAGTTTCTTATAAAACTAAACATTCACTTACTGTACTCCTGGGCATTTATCCTGAGGGAATGAAAATTTATGTTCTCATAAAACCTGTGCATGAATGTTCATAGTAGATTTATTTGTAGTAGCCAAAAACTGGAAGCAACACAGATGACCTGTACTGGGTGAATGGTTAAAGAAACAGTAGTATATCCAAATCACAGCGCACTACTCAGCAATGAGCTATTGATGTGTGGAACTAACTACTTGACTGAACCTTCAGAGATTTAGGCTATGGGAGAAAAAAGGCAATTCCCAAAGATTACATACTGTATGATTCCATTTATATAGCATTCTTTTTTTTTCTTCCTTTTTTTTTTAAATTTATTTTTGGCTGTGTTGGGTCTTCACTGCTGCATGTGGAGTTTCTCTAGTTGTGGCGAGCGGAGGCTGCTCTTCGTTGCGGTGTGCGGGCTTCTCATTGTGGTGGCGTCTCTTGTTGCGGAGCATGGGCTCTAGGGCACACAGGTTTCAGTAATTGTGACACGTGGGCTCAGTAGTTGTGGCTCACGGGCTCCAGAGCGCAGGCTCAGTAGTTGTGGCACATGGGCTTCGTTGCTCCGTGGCATGTGGGATCTTCCCGGACCGGTCCTCAAACCCGTGTCCGCTGCATTGGCAGGCAGATTCTTAACCACTGCACCACCAGGAAAGCCCTATATAGCATTCTTAAAGTGACATAATTATATAAATGAAGAACAGATTTGTGGTTGTCAAGGGTTAAGGCAGTGTGAGGTGGGAGGGCGATGGGTGTGGCTATAGAAGGGCGGTAGGCGGATCTCTATGGTGATGAAAATATTCTGTATCTTGAGTGTATCAAAGTCAGTATTCTGCTTGTGCTATTGTACTATAGACTTCTAAGATGTTACCATTGGGAGAAATTGGGTAAAGGGTACATGGAATCTCTCTGTATTTTTTTCTAACAACATTATCTCAAAATAAGAAGTTTAATTAAAAAGGGGGGGACACGTGAACAAAAAGAATTGGGAAGATAACAGTGTAATTGTAAAAGCTGCCTTAAAAGGCCAGAGACTAATTTAGAAGGAAAAAAATGTGAAATCTAAGGATTTAGTGGCATTATAAATCTATGAAAGTGGGAGTGAAGGAATACGAAAAGAATGTTGAAAAAACAGTAAATAATATTAGATCCCCAGAGTCGTTGCCTAACCTGCATAGCCTGGGAGCTGTCCCTCTCACCCTGCCTCCACCACCCAGAAGGAAGGCTGGAGGGGGTGTGAAGCACAGGATCTGTGACTGGGGTCACTGGGCATAGCTGAGGACAGAGCTATGGCGATGAAAACAGGGGGATTAAGTGAAAGTCTGCATAATGGGGCTTCCACTCTTTCCCACACTTAAATCCCAGAAAAATGGCAGCTAGGCACGAGATTGAAAGACACTTTTCTGGGGACTTTGACCAGCCCAAGAAAAGAGACCTAGAAATACCAGCCAGGAAGCCAGTCACTCGAGGCCTGTGTTGTCCACCATGGTAGCCACTAGCAACATGTGGCTCCTGAGCGTTGAAACATAGCTTGTCTGACTTGAGATGGGCTGTAAGTGTAAAACCTATTAAGATTTTTGAATATTGTACTTCATATAAAACGTGTAAAATATCTCGTTAATTTTTATTACATGTTGAAATAATATTTTTATATACTAGGTTAAATAAAATATGTTATTAAAATAATGTTTTAGAAGAGTAAGAGACTGAATTTCTCCCATGTTGAAAGCAGAAAAGTAACTTTTATGGAGCTTTGGTGGTTTTATAAGTGAAACGAAAGCAACGGGATATCAACATGAAGGGAGCAATCAGCCAGGAAACAGAACAAAGAAAAGCTTAGCCATATATGTGTATACATATCTATGATATATGTGATGTGTCTCTCTCTATCTAGTTCCTATTGAAGTCAAGGGGTTTTTTTGTTTTGTTGTGTTTTCTTTTTTAAGTATAATTGGCTGACTTCCAGAAATAGGCAGACCATCTGGATGTCCATATGGATTGTTCTCTTCTCCTGAATTTATCTTGAACTCTGGGTGAGATTAACACAGATTTGGGGAAACAGCAGAGGTCCTTCACGTATCAGTATGTGTCCAATATGCAATATGTATGATTCGTTGAGTGAGTCATTCTGTCTGGATTGGAATCCCAGATCTGCAGTTTAGTAACTGTGGTTTAGGTCTGGTAACTGTCTTTGCCTCTGTTTCCGCATCTGTAAAACAGGAATAAAAATAATAGTATTCTTTAAGTCATTGTGACTGAATGATTTACTGTGTGAAAAAGACTTAGTCCCTGACACATAGTAAACATTGTGTTAATGTTAGCTATCATTATTATTTCTGTGGGCTAGTAGCTCTAGTATTGTCTCTAATCCTTAGGACAGCCTGTAAAGTAAGTAGTGTTATCTGAGAATCCAAGGCTTAGAGAAGAAGCTGATCTCCTGGGCCACAAGTTACTTCAAAACCAGAGCTTTTTCCATTTTCCTATCTTGCCTCATAAATTTTAGTACCTCATTGCTGATAGAAGCCTTTTATATCATCTTAGGCGGTTACTGAACTTGTCTGCAGAATGGATCGTTAAAGGCTGGGCTCTGGGGTTGGAGAGGCTTACGTTCGAATCCTGATCCCACCACTCAAAAGCAGCTGGGTGGTCTTGGACAAGCTACTCAACTCCATGAAAGTTTCTCAGGTTGTAATAAGGATTACATTAGCTAATGTATGGGAAGCTCTTGGCACACTATGTGCTGTGTGATTATTAATTTTTCATGTTTATGATTTTTATTATAAATATGATCTAAGTCTCAGAGCTAGTTCGTCGTGGAGGTATAACTGAAACTCTGGTAGGTCTTTTATTCAGTGCTCTCTCTTCTCTACTTTGCTATCTAATTGGTTAGTTTTCATTCATGCTTTTAGAATCTACATTTATAAAGTCAGAGCTGTTAGTGAAGATTTTATAAGAACACTTTCCAAGAGTTTTTTTGAACTGCCAAGTCCAGAGATTTAGGATGTAGCTTGGTGCTGAAGTAATTGGCTCTCTTAGTCTTGCATTATAAGAAGTTCCCTTTCAGAGTATAAGGTTGAGAACCATGAAAGGAACTCTCATGTTTTGGTAATTGCTTTAAGGAATAGCTTGCCTTTTAAAAACATACATTATTCAGCTACAACTCCTTCCTTCCCTCACCTTGCCGTTTTGAGAATCTCCTCATCATACATCTTCACAATCTTGTTTTCTGAGTTTCCCCTTTTAACTATTTCCTCAAGTACCATCCCATAATAATATTTTCTTTTCAGTTTATCAACTAGTTGGGGAAGTGATGTACTTGTTAGTATTGAAGAGTTTCTGAGGAATATAGAAATGATTCAGTCTTAGGAGAATACAGAAATGATTTAATCTTAGGTGAATACAGAAATGATTTAATTTTCTACCTGTCAAAGAACTGAAGCATCGTGAAACTGGTCTTAGCTAGCTGCTTGAAGCAAGCTGTACACTATTTACTGCAGTTATATCACGTCAACAGACAGTTCGTGATCAGAGATTAATTCAGAAAGTCTCATTAATATGTTGAGCTAACAACAGGGATGAGATGTTTTAATACCTCCTTGAATGCAACATTTGTTGTTTTCTTGTGTGAATGGGATGGATTTAGCTATGAAAAAGACTGAACTCCACAGTGCTCTGATATTGATAAAGTGGGTGTCTTCTAAACTTCTTTTAAATTTATTCCTCCTCTTCCTGGAGTTAACCAGGTAGATTATAGTTTAATTTTCCCAATGGGGAGTTTTAAAGCAAAAGGACTAACAGTTTTTTTCCCCAACATAAGTGAGAGAACATCAGGAAATAGAATTGCAAATATATTTCCATTTTGTCATAAAGAACCTTAACATTTTTCCCTGTTACTTAGACATCAGTTTAAACTATGACATTTATCTTGTTTTGACTAGCACTAGAGTAAGAGAGAATAATGTTCTATATTACAAGGACCTCATTGCCTGAAATAAATCTCTAAGGATACCTTAAAATTCTCTTACCCCTCTCTTCTTGTGGTCACCATGGCTCTTCTGTTTGGTTATTGAGCTGCTTCACAGTGATAATCATGCTAAACTTTTCAGCTACTGTTTTGAGCTATCCCTTTCAAACTGGAGATTAGAGAGAAGTTTCACTTCCTCCCATCCCCCATAACGGAACCCAAGTTGAGCCAGGAAAGCTTTGTATTCGTCATTGATCCATTCATCAATGCAAAGTTATTAAGTGCTTTCCATTCAGCATCTGTGTAAGGTGCTGTGAAAACTGCAAAAGGCCCTTTGGACCTCAAGAAACTCCCTTATGTTCCTCTTTTACTTTCCCTTCCTCCCCCTCTTTTACCAACTTCCCAAAGAATTTGAGGCTGTTTACTAAATCAAAGGTAGTGTGCAAGTACTAAAACAACCATAAGACAGAAATGTGACCATCTTTATTAGTATAAGTTGGTAGGTTCATGGAATGAGAGAACTAAATTTGGTTGTAGGTTTCCTAATCCCTAAGGCAGAAAGGGAATTACTAGCTTATGTAGCCTTCTTTGTCTGACCAGAGAAAGCATTACAGCTTTTCCATGCTGGTAGACTCTCTTTGGGATCAAAACTGAAGGTAGAATTTACTGGTTTACAAAGCGAATGTTGAGTTTAGTGCAGTTTTCAAACAGGAATAAGTATCGGGAGGAAAGATTGAGGGCATGGATTCATATCTGTCTTGCTTACTGTTATGTCCCAGTGCCTGGTGCATAGTAGGTATTGGATACATAGTTGTTCAATTAAAATGGTCCATTCAATGGACAATTTGCACCGACTTTCAATAACAATGAAGACACTATATACTCTGCCTTTGAATGTTGTATTCTCTCTCCCCAGAAGGCCATCCTCTAGCCCTTCTTTACCTCCTTCTCATCCTTCAGGTCTCATGTTAAATCCAACTTCTTTTGTTTTAGTATCTCAAAAGGATCTGCTACTGAATGTCCTTTGCTGCGGTTCCATTTATGAAGAGTTATCACATATTTCATTTGTTCCTTTGAAAATCCAATGTTTTTTGCAGTGCAGAGCAGCCACGTTATTGTAAGTACTTACTCAGACAAATTAAATGATTCTGTGTGGTAGTTCTGAAAAGTCTAATTTCCATGTGCAGAATCATGTTTATCATCACCCAAATTCAAAGGCACAAAATAGCACATTTACATTGGTAACTTATTCATAACATTCCCTTTCTACCTTGTTTGTTTGTTTTATTGTTAGAAACCAACCCAAATCCCATCTGTAGGATGACACACATAAAAGGATGAAATTTAAATATCAGGGCTATGATGGGGGCGAAGCAATTGAGGCATATCGGGCCTTGAATTGGTGCCCTTTGCCTCCTGGCTGCATTACGTAAAGATAGGGGCATTGCCAGATTTTCCTTTAAGGGTTTGACTAACTGCTTCTTCAAGGCCTTAAGGTCTCTCAAGGAAGTGTACAGATAAGGCATTTTTAAACACAGTATTGGCCCAGGAGGAAGTCTTTTGGGGCCTTTACTTCATGATTACTGAACTTTTCTGCAAACCTTTTTCCTCCACAGATTCTCCCTCCAGGAAGAGACAGAACATTCTTTACAATTCTAGCCTCCTTAAAGAATGACCTCCTTGCCTCAACAAGCGTCTTTTGGTATTACTGGCAAAAATGAATTATCTTAAAGCTAACTTTTATTTTAAAGCAAAAATTCTCTTTTGGAGGGGGGAGAATCTAATCTCAAGCCCTAGAACATATAAGGTTAATGGCAAACTTGCTTCAAGGAGAGAAACGGGAAAAGCAAAATTGTTAAGTCACCTGAAGAAATGATCAAGCGTATTGTTCCCTTGATTCTGTAATATTACAATGAACCTTTTAGAAAGGTTGAAAAGATGTCCATGGTGTGCTCTCAGTTTACTTTGTCTGTAAATTCATGTTCCCTCTTCCCCGTGGTTCCAGAGGCACTGGTGTGTGCTGAACGGGTTCTCCTGGATGAGGGCTGAGTGTCTTTCCAGATGACAGATGGTTCCCTCTGCTGGCTGAACTTAAATTCAGTCCTCCGAGCTGAGCCAACCTGGGAGGAATCGCTATCCTTCTCACTGATTATGAAAACAGTTTTGAGATCCATCCTTAAAGAAACCAACCATCTGTGACCAGTTTAAGTGCACACCGGAACTGATGATGAGCTAACTTACTTCCTCCTTTCCTCCCTCCCTCCCTCTCTCCCTCCCTTCTTTCCTCCCTCCCTTTTTTCTGACTTCCTTTATTTTGAGAAAAATTTAAAGATACAGACAAGCACAAAAGGTAGTATAATAAGCATCTGTATTTCTACTGTCTAAAAAGGAGCATCTGTTTATGTCTAGTCAGTTTTACTTCTGGTTTGTGTGTTTGTTTCTTTTTAAAGAAATTATTGATGAAACTAAATTCTCTTTTAACTACCATATCCTGTTTTCCTTCCACCCTTCAGTCTCTCAGCTGTCTGTACCTCCTGCTGAAAATTCCCTACCATAAATTTAGGATGTAATATTTAACTAGTCTATCGTTTATATTTTTATGTAGATGCATATATATACCAACAACCAATATATACTATTTTGTTTAAATATTTTATGTTTAAATCTTTCCTTCTTGTTTCTTTTTTAATGTAACAGTATTTATGAAATTTATCTATATTGATGCCTATAAAATCAGTTGATTTTAACAGCTGCATAATATTCCATCCTATAAATATAGCACATTTTATTTGCCTATTCGCTTTCCAATGGAACTTTTAGGTCATTTCCAAGTTTTGCTATACAAAAACAAAAAAAACACTGCAATAATCTTTTTAGTATATGTCTCCTTGTGTCCATGTTGCCTGAGCCCAGTATACCCTGCAATGAGAATCAGTAAGCTGTAGGATATATGTAGTATTACTTTTGATAAATATAACAAAATTGCTCACCAGGATGATACCAATTAATGATTCGGCCAGAAGTAAGCTAGAGTATTATGCTATTTTTTTCCGCCACATCTACTGAAGCCCGGGCGCCCTAGAGCCCGTGCTCCACAATAAGAGAAGCCACCATAAGGAGAAGCCCGTGCATTGCAACGAAGAGTAACCCCCACTCTCCACAGCTAGAGAAAGCCAGCGTGCAGCAATGAAGACCCAACACAGCGAAAAATAAATAAATTAAATAAATACAATAAAAAAAATTACTCTCTCGATAGATATACCCTTCATATATTATTATGCCCATTTGACAGAAGTGAAAAGTGAGGCTCAGTGAAGTTCAGCAGCTATATAGGACACAGAGATGGTAAATGTGTTACTAGAATTCAAACTCAGGTCAGTAGGACCAAAAACCCTTGTTTCTTCCACTGTCAGTTTCCCTCAGATTCTCATGGACACCAAGGTTTCAAAGGAAAGGAAGTAGATTGACCCATAAAATACCTTTCAGACAGATGCTTCGGTACAGACCGCCACAAAACCAGAGAAGTACTCTTCCTACCGACTTCTGGGTTGGCCTCATCTTTATGCAAAATGGAAAACCCCTGTGCCAGGACTGGCTGGCTCTGAGGAAGGGCAAATAATAATGCAGCCAGAACAGCCCAGGACTAGAAATGGGAAGATGGAATGTCAAAGCACCATTCTGTTCCTTACTTTATGTGATCTTGTAGGAGTCACTTAAGCCACTCTTGAATCGTGATCTCTCTTGTGCAGAGTAATGACAATACTTAGAATTTGCACATGTGCCTTTATTCTACCCTTTTAATGGTACCAATACTGTCATGCTAGCTCAGTTTTCACGGTGAATGTCCCCAATGAAGTTGTACTATAAGCCATCTAGATCACTGTGGAAATGATCATCTGAATTTCTCGTTTATGGTGTAGGTATCCCAGGACTGCCTGCTTGCCAAGACCCTCTGTAGAACTCCATGCACCCTGCTGTTGAGCGCTCTGAGGAGGTAACAGTATTCAGAGAGGTAGAGTTTCCTTAATTTAAAAATTTTTCATAGAGTTAGGTATAACTGACCTACTATGGGTGTCCTTATAATAGTAGTAAGATTTCTATGTACATATAAAACAGAACTCTTAAAATGGTAAAATTTTAGGGCTCAGTTTTCTTGGAGAATTTACCCTCTCCTGACTTCAATTTGTAGCTGCCATTGAAAACTTGGGGTATAAATATTATGTCAGTTAAATAAAGGATTGATAACTTCACTTTCTGGAGAAAGCATTAACTTCCCTTTCATGAAATGTAACTTTACCATTACCTGGTTGACATGCTATTATATTATTCTCCCTTCCACCAGACAGTTACACATATTTAATAATTTTTTTGTATAAAAAGTAAGGTTAAGCAGTTGCAAAGACAAGTTGTTATGCTTTGCATGGTTTTGAGAATGATCGTGGAGATGAAATGACATTAGTAGTAGCAGGAGGACACACTGATATGAAACATATCTCCTGAAATAGCAAGGGATTCTTCTTGATCAGAGGAAATCCTAGTGACATTCGCTGGGACAGTGAAGAATAAATCTTATAAAAAGCCCTGAGGATAGGGCAAAATAATGACTCTTCTTTGTATTTCTTTGGATGGTTTCACTGGATGTTTAATATACATTAAAAAAAATAGCAATAAAGGAAGGGAATGTGCTAATGTGGCAAAACTTCCCCAGTTTTGATGGTGTCAGTGGACAGTGTTCATTTAATACATCCCTAGAACTCATTTGTGTAAACCCCTCTCCTTTTCTCTCACCCCTTCTCATCTTTACTCCCCTCATAGTATCTCCCATTCCGAGGTCTCAACAAACAATTTAACATGTGTAATAAATACAAATATTGAATAGCCCCATGTGTCAGAACACAAAGATTTTGTATGCTTTCAGTCAAGACCCGGTCTCCTGTTTCCACTTTACATTGTCTGCTTACTTACTCTTGGCCCTGTTTTCTATTCTCTCTTGTTCCACAGTTGCTTGAAACCCATGGATTTATGCAAAAGACTGCCCCTTACATTTGTAGGACTGTGACACATTGCTATATTTTCTAGAAATACTCACCAAATGCAGATTATGGAGGGATGAGTCAGGCATCTTCACTTCTTAATGTGCCTGATTTCTTTCTGGTGAATTACCTTCCCGTCTAGAGTGTTTTTCTGGAAGATGCAGAAGGTTTAAGGACAGTAAATGAAATGAGCTGAAATGGAACCCTGGTGTTAACGTGTTTCTTTACTATGAGCTTTGCATGGAATCGTTCGATCCTTGTGTTATGGTTCTGTTTAGTGTTTTTGAGCCCTGAAGCAAGGCTCTTTTAAACATGAAAGCTGTCAATATGAAATATATATATATGAAAGAGGGGCATTTTAATATTAATAATTAGTGGAAGGAGGAATTATAGGCTATAACTTTGAGTTTTAAGATCTCCACTTATTTCTCTTTGCTTAGAAACACTTCTCTTTTCTCTCTTCACAGTAAAAGGCATGTGCTTGTTGATTCCAAAGTCCCACACTTTGCTGTTTCTTTTCTTTAAAAAGACTGACTCAGATTTCTGCTATTTGCGGCGTGATCTCAGTTAACTCACTTAACCTCTCTGAGCTGTGGTGTCTTCCTCCATAATATGAGGCTAATTATAGGAACTACCTCACAGAATGGTTGTAAAGGATTAAATGACAATTTTTATAAAATGATTAGCAAGATACCTGGTGTACAGAAACTCTCAAAAAATGGTAAGAACTATTATCAGCAGGAAATGTGCACTTACAAATTCAGTATTGGTGTTTAAGGATATCATTTTCAATATTCTGTTTCTCTTAGCATATTACCTATTGCAGTTTTCAGTGAGGCAAGATATAGAGATATCTGAGACCAAAAAAGTAAGGTAAAATAAATAACGTGGCAAAGTACCATGTAGATAATCTTTGGTAGTCATGATCCTGTACAAGCCTCATTGCTTTGAGATTACATGCTGCCAGTGTAACACCCAGATCTGATTGATGTTTTATATTTTATCATTTAACTTTATGCTGTACTTTCATTCCAAGTCTTCTCATGTATTTGGCAGGATGATCAAGGAAACTCTGAGTGTGGCTTATGTTTCTAGTTAAAACCAAAACCCAATATCACTAGGTGAAGTAATGAATGGAGGTTAAGTATTTTGAGGAGAGAAACTGCTAAATGCAAAGGAATATTTCCTATATGTTTTTACTTGTTTCCATTTCTAGTATGGCTAAGTGAACTCTACTGAACCTGGCATTTTCACAGATAGCAACTATAAAGTATGGGGGAATATTACCTGAAAGCCCTAGAGAGTGAAAATAAGCAGGTAGATTCTGAAAGGGAATTGAGATTCAACACTTGGAAGCAGGGGCCAGTGCAGAGTGAGTTCCCCATTTTACAGCTTTTTGACTGAGGACATGTTGAGGTTAATTAATGTCACTTGGGGTGACTAATTCCAGTAGAAAAAACACATTCTTTTTGGCTTGAAGACCCAAAGAACAGGGTTCAGGGCAACCACAGCCACTGGAAAATGAAGCCAGAATTCTGGAAAGGAGAGAGGAAGACAGGGGAGTCTCCCAATTCAATGTATAAATACTACCCAAAGTTTTGACTGACCCCTGAACCACAAACGCGTGGAGCAGATACAAAGTAGCACAGCTAAAGATGAAAGAACTGAATTGAGATTTGAGCTGCCACCCAAGAGATAGTTTTCAGTTTGTGTATAACCAAATTAATTGCCTGCTAAAACAAATAAATCAGTGCTCTTCAAAGAAGCCTAACAGATTTTAGAGTCTTTACTCCATAATATTCACATTCATACATTCCCATGATACAACCCCGAATTACATAGCATACGAAGAACCAAGAAAATGCGACCCCTTCTGAAGAGAAAAGGCATTCGTCTGAGACTAATTCCAAGATGACCCAAAGGTGGGAATCAGCCAAGATTTTAAAGCAGCTATTATAACCATACTCAGTGAGGACAGAAAGATACCCTCATAATGAGTAAAAACATAGTAAATAGAAACTACAGAAAAGAACCAAATGGCAATTCCAGAGCTGAAAAATATAATATTTGAAATAAATATTCACTGAGTGAGCTTACATCCATTGGAAGTAACAGAAGAGGGTGTCAGTGAACCTAAAGATAGAGCAGTAGAAATTTTCTTTCTGAAGAACAGAAAGAAAAAAGATTTAAAAAACTGAACAGAAAAAAATGAAAAGAGCCTCAGGGGCCTGTGTGACATAAGTAAAAATGTGTAACATACAAGTAATTGGAGTCTCAGAAGGAGAGGAAGAAAGAGAATGGGACAGAAAAATATTTGAAGAAATAATGGCCAAAAGTTTTTAAATTTGATGAAACATACATTTACAGATCAAGAAAGTCATTGAACCTCAAACAGGATAAATTTGAAGAAAACTATGCCTGCGCACATCGTATTCAGATCGCTGGACACCAACAATAAGGAGAAAATTTTGATAATAGCCAGAGAAAAATGGCAGGTTACCTTCCAGGAAACAGTGCTTTAAATTAGTACTACCTTCTCATCAGAAACTACAGAGTCTAGAAAAACTAAAATGATATTTTTGAAGAGAGGAAAAAAACCCTTGTTAACCCAGAAATCTATATATAGTGAAAATATCCTTTGAGAATGAAGGCTAATTTAAGACATTTTCAGATAAAAGTAAACTAAGAGAATTCATTGCCAGCAGACCTACATCACAAGAAATGCTAAAGGAAGTTATTCAGGCTGAAGTGAGATAACACCAGATGGAATCTTAAATCTTCAGGAAGGAATGAAGAATGTCAGAGATTGTAAATATAAAAGTATTTTTTTCATCTCAGTGTCTTTAAAAAACACAGAACTTTTAAAAGCCAAATCATAACACTGCCTTGTGGTGCTTATAATGTGCTGTGTGTAGATGTCATACATAAGACAATTATAGCATAAATAATGAGGGGGGTGCATAGTAAATGGACTTACACAGTTGCATGGTTTTTGATTTTATATGAGGTGGTATGAAGTGAACTCTAAGTAGAATGTGAAAGGTCAAGAATGTATATTTTACTGCTTAGAACTATCACTAAAAATCCAATAGATAAATTAAAGTAGAATCCTAAACACCTTTAAAATGATCCCAAAAGAATGCAGGAAAGAACAAACAGAGAACAAGAAACAGAGGGGGCAAACAGAAACCAAACAATGAAATTGTAGCTCTAAATGCAACCATATCATGCTAATCATATTTAATTATATTAAATGTTAATGGACTAAATACTTTAATTAAAAATCAGAGTTTATCAGGATGGATTAAGAAAAACAACTATTTTCTGTTAAAAGATAAACTTTAAATATAAAGATACAGTTAAGTTTAAAGTAAATTGGTGGAAAAAGATTCACCATGGAAATAGCATAAGAAGTCTAGAGTGCCTATATTAATATCACAGAAATTAAACTGTAAGACAAAAGGTATTACCAGAGTTAGTGTTTGATAATAATAAATAGGTTATTACATTAAGATAAGAATTATAAATTAGTGTATATACCTGATAAAATTCCAATGAGATTACTTTAAGTAGTTTTGAGTCTAGAATTTGTTTTTTTTTTTTTTTTGGCGGTACCAGGGCCTCTCACTGTTGTGGCCTCTCCCGTTGCGGAGCGCAGGCTCCGGACGCGCAGGCTCAGTGGCCACTGCTCACGGGCCCAGCCTCTCCGCGGCATATGGGATCTTCCCGGACCGGGGCACGAACCCATGTCCCCTGCATCGGCAGGTGGATTCTCAACCACTGCGCCACCAGGGAAGCCCGAGTCTAGAATTTTTTGAGGACTATCTCAATTTTGCGTCAAGAGACACAGGTGACTCATCACTTTAGGCTAACAACCATTTCGTAAAATTGTGGAATCAAAGCTCAACACAAGTGAAAAAAAGCATAGTTGGAGAGTGTGCATATCTGTATGTCAAATATATGTGAGGGTCCCTAGCCTGGAATCACGTGACACAAATCCTAGTTATTACTAGCTTCTTTATTAGCTAGCTAAGAAATAGTACCTCATTTGTGATGGTTTATAACCAATTTAAAATAAGATTAATAAAATATACACAGAAAATCAGAAAAGAAATCCACCAGTCACTGTTGCTAACAGGGTTGCGAATATATACTAAGCACATAAATTCACTCTTGGGTTTTCTGGCAGGCAGAGCAAAGAGGGAAACACAGGAAGTTGCATATTCTTATGATCATAAATGTTAAAACATGTCAGAAATTTCTCATGTGATCTTGAAGATCCCTTTCTGTATTTGAGATTTCATAAAAATGGGGTAATAACATCTACCTTTCAGAATCTTGGTAGGAATGATTGAGACCACACTGGTACATAAATGTTAGTTTACTGTTGTCTTTATATAACTCCAATAAAGGTTCATGGTAGAAATCTAAGGAGTCTGACTGTAGCTAACTTAGTTAAAACTCCAGAGTCTGAACTTCTATGGGTCATCTAGTTACTATTTATTTAAGTGCCCCTACGTTGTCAGTAACCGTGAAGCATTTTTACAGTCTTCTCCATACAAAGTAGATGTTGCTGTCTGTGTTTCATAAGTTAGGCAGCTGAGCCCCAGAGAAGTGATGTCACTAGACTAAGGCCACGTATAAAGGTTTTAGTCAAAACTTGAACCCCTATCTCTACGTTACCAAAGCCCATGGTTTTTCTACTACATTACACTGCTTCTAAAATATGGAAAAGTTTAACAGTATTGGTATTATTTCCAAGAAGTATTCCAGTTTATAAAGCTGTCATTGTGAAGAACCAGCACGCACTGGGTTAGAATTTGTGTTATGTGAAATCACAGACGGAGTCGTGACTCAGAAGGCTCCACATACCCCTGAGAGCATCAAAATGTCTATATTTTGTGTTTGTGTTTTGTTTTCTAAAAAATAATTTCTTGGTCAAGACTTGAGGACTTGGAGAATGACAGAGAGTAAGGTCACCCTGGGACCACTAGTGACAGCTTTGCCAATACAATTAGAATGTTCTTTAACCGTAAAGCTTACTTAATGAAAAGAGACCCCCCCAAAACCTTTTTACTAATGTGTAGTGCTCTCTTGTCAGTTTGAAATGAGCAAACTGTCAGCCTGCCGATTACCATGCATACAGTATATGCTCATTAAATCATGCGCTGTAAGTTTCTTCAGGTTGTCAAACTGTTTAATTGAAAAAATGTGTAGTGTCGCTCTTACAGGAAAGAGGCAGGAATCAAAGGGCTGGAGAGTTTACTCTTAATATTTTGGAGTTTGCTTTTAAGTGCAGCCAGAAATTGTTCTATTTTACAGTTTTGATTAAAGGATTGTTCCTTCTGCATCTTTTTTGGTTTCGTTTAAAATTCAAACACTGTAATGATAATGGAGTTGCTTTTATAATAGAGCTACTAAATCATTCTGCCAGGAGATGAAAACCAAAGTAAAGGGCTCACCTTTCTGTGCTATAGCTCTAAGGCCAACTTGGGTGTGTTGAGGCTGAAACAAACTGGGAATAAGAGATCTGGATGGGTTTTAGTTTTGCTAAATCTCTGCTGCTGTGTTTTCATTTTAGGAGGTTTAGGCCTTAGCATCACCTCAGTGGGTGAGTTAATCCCTTATGAGACCTGATACCCTTAGGCTATCATGGCCTATGATAATTAGGCTGTTTGATTTGTTTGCATGGTAGCTCTAAAAAATACCAGTGCCCAAGCTCCACCCCCGATCAAATAAATCAGAATCCTTGGTGGGTAACTGTTTTTAAAAGCTCTCCAGGTTATTCTAATATGAGCCAGGGTTGACAGAGCCTGGCCTAAATTGACTCGACTCCTCCAGCATTTCAATTCAACTGATTCAGCAGCTCTTTTCGTCAACCACAAGGCATCAACCAACAGCTTAGCAACCAATAAACACTTCAGGGTTTCAGAAGGTTAAAAACTCTGATTTCTGAGCTCCACTTAGATCTATAAATGAGATTCTTTGGAGATAGGACCCAGGAGTCTCCATTTTTAACCAGAACTCTAGGTGATTCTTATGCCCTAAGGTATGAGAATTTTCTAGAGAAGCAAGATGATCTTTATAAGTGAAGTTGAGTGGAACTTCAGAGGAAAGTGCATAAGTCACAGTAAAATCAGGGCAGGCTTTTTTTTTTTTTTTTTTTAAAAAGGGATTTTGGTACATTCATTTAGGCTACCTGGGATCATCATTAGTTTTTGGGGGGGATAACCCGCCACAGCATCACCACCACTATTATGAGACCCTGGGATGCAAACATACTTTGTAGTTTCTTTAACCTTTAGACACCTGGGCCTAATGACTGGGGCCAATGCATTTTTCAAGGGCTTAGAAGAATATTGAGAACTAAAAGGAAAAGAAAATGATTTTGGATTTGAAGTATGTAGAAATTGCAGAGTCAGGACAATTAGATATTTAATATAATGTCAACAAAATAGAACATTGTGCTATTGCTATTAATTATTAAATTTAGTAATTATAAAGAGTCTATGTTTAGAGACATTTTATGAGTTTGCTTTTCTCACTTCTTAAGAATGTCTGAATTGCATGATGATTGTTGAGAAATTTTAGCCAATTTTAAAATTTAATAAACCAAATTGTATGTAACCAAAGAATTTCAAATGCAAAAATACAAAAATCTTCTCAAAAATTTTTCATCGAATACTTCGTTATTGTAATGTATCATATATAATATTGTATTGAGCCTCCCAAAGAAAAGGTGCCTAGGACCTAGGAAGGTCATGTACCCCAGACTATATACTTAAAAATTAAAGGATATTTAATTGTCCAGAACTCCACTCTCATTGACAAGGCTATCAAAATATGCCTAAGCAACCTTCTAAAGATATAGTTGAAACTAAATATTGTTGCTCACCTTCCCTCTAGGGGGAAAAAAAAAGCCAAAAGAGATAAAAGAAAAAAAATTTTTTTTAGCTACATACCGGACTCCCTTTAAACGTACATCACTTACATAAAAGTTGGGATAGTTAATGAGCATCCGATGAGACTGACAATGCTAATTGCACACTATATCTCTTGCTCAGAAAATTACCCCTAAGAAATTGTGATAATAGTAGTGAAACAACACGTGACTAAAATAAAAGAGAAGTAGATGCCCTGGAAATTTGGAGTCTCTGAGGTCAGTTGGTAACTAGAACTAAACGTCTTTTTAAAATTCTCCATGCCACTTTCATACCTTGGATTTGATTACTAGGTCCCCAGTTTCAGAATTCTTCTGATCCATCGATTACAAGTCCCACTACTAACATCTTACTTAAGGTACATCTTCTCCTTTTCTTAGCCCCTTTTTGTTTCTTTTGTAAAAGTTAGCACTGCTGTTTTATTTATTTTTTGGTTTACCTTCTTTTTTGACTGTCTCCTCCCCTAGAATATAAGCTCCATGAAATCATGAGTTATGGCTGTACTTTACCAAATCAATCATGGAGAAGAAAGGGTGGTGACAATTGATCACTTTGTTCTTGCCAGCAATGATTAGTCAGGAGCGTCATACTACCGGGACAGTGTTACAGATGCTTATGGTCAGGAAATATTTTAAAACACCTTTTATAAACTTGGATTCTGTAATGCCAAGTCAATAAATGAGTGAAGGAAAGGAAGCTATATTTGAGTTTCATCTATATCTCTCTTGCCTCCTGCAGCGTCCAATAGGGAAAAAAAAGACAAAAAAAGGGAAAGAATCAGCTTTTCTATAAATTCTGTGACTTCTAGATGAATAAACTGGTTAACTGTTCACTTGAAAAATGACTACTTTATACTTTTGGAAAGGGGCCTGAATATTTCTTGGCAATACTTCAACTGATTAATAATTTAGAATGGTGATTGACTGGAGAATGGAAGTGGAGCTAATAGCCTCTCATTTTCCTCTTTATTATTTTACACAAACTGGTAAGTCATGGTAGAGGTGTGGGGAGTTTCTGGGTCAACTGACTAGAAGCTTTAATTAAAAATGGAGAGAGGTATTTGGTCTGTCTGAGGTGTTGACTTTACCCGTAATGGAGCTGGATGACTTTGTGATGTGTTGCTTCTGATACTTAGCTGCTTAAGAGTTGCTATTACACTCCCAAAAAGTCTGTGTGAACTACAGGGAACTCCTACTGTGACTGCTGTGTGCCATATCAGGCTAGACACTGGTTGGGAAGAAACAATGGATCCAACACAATTCTAACCTTAAGAAGTTCAAAAATCTGGCAAGAGAGACACATATGTCTATAAATCATTATTCTACCAGGTAAAAAGTATTAAGTGTCTTAGGAGAGGGCTATGAACAAATACCATGGAGGCCATTAACTTTTGGATTGATGTGAGGGATCTGCCTATTGGGAATTAGTGATTTGAAACAATGTGAGAAAGTCAAACTATCTAGTAGTAACTGTATATGCTGGTAACAGCAATTAGAATGAGCAAATGCCTAAGAAAGGAATGCTAGCATGAGAACCTGGTTGGGATTTCCAGGGCTATGTAAAGCTCTGTGCCTGTATTCAGAAAGATAGGATTCGGATAAATTGTATCCTAGGAGGAGTGAAGTGAGCCTTATCCTAGAAAATGGGCAAGGGTTTAGCTGGAAATTTCTACATGTTTTGGGGAGAAGATGTGGCTTTAAAAGCAGCCAGTGTTATTGTGGATGTTGCCAGGGGTGCTGATGTTCTTCTGTCTCTAAGGGAAGAGTGTCTGGGCCCCCCAACTGAATCCCACAAATTCTGAAGAGAGTTGAGTTTTTCATCTAAATAAGACAGTGTGTATTTGAGTGCCAAATCTGCTTCCACTGGCTGAATGTTTTGCTAATATAATCAGGGCCTGAATGCAATTAAGACTCACCTCAAGGAGCAATGAATTATGCATGCTTTCCCTGACCTGCCATCTCCCGAGGACTTAAGTAACCTCCAGAATACTCATGTTTTGAGTATTTGTATATGTTATTGTTATGGACTAAATTTTGTCCCTCCAAAATTCGTATGTTGAAGCTCTAACCTCCACTGTGACTGTATTTAGAGAGAGGGCCCTTAAAGAGGTAATAAGGGTTAAATGAGGTCATAAGGGTGAGGCCCTAATCCAATATGACTGGTGTTCTTATCAAAAGAGGAAAAGTCACCAGAGATGCAGCCACCGAGAGAGGAAATCATGTGCACAGCAAGAAGGTGGGCTTCTGCAAGCCAAGGAGAGAGGCCTCAGGGGAAATCAAATGTGCTGACATCTTGATCTTGGACTTTCAGCCCCTAGAACTGTTGAGAAGTACACTTCTGTGGTATTTTGTTATGTCAGTCCTAGAAGACTAATATGGTTATTGACAAATCCTCCTGCGGTTTTGATTTGTGAGCCTAAGTCAATGACTAGTTAAATGGCACTCTCAATTTGGGCCAAAGCAACCATGAAAGTCCTTAGGAAATGATTCTGCTTCCCTTCTCATTAAGTAGTATCTAGCATAACCATGGTATAAAGCTACTCATTTATGCAGAGCAAATTTTTTACTCAGACATCTACTTATTCACCAAATGTTCATTGAGTGCCTACTATGTGCCAGTTACTCACAGACTATGATCAGAAAGAGCTGTCAGTCTAGAACAGGAAATATAACAGACACATAAAATACTTTCATCGGTTTGTGGAAATACCATGGGCATGCCAAGACTGAAGGGATTCATTGCAACTGAATGGCAGGGAAGACTCCTGGTGGAGGTGGAGTTGAAGGAGGGCTTTGGAGGATAGATGGGGTTTGGTCATGCAGGGTTGGGCAGTGGGGGAGAGAGGAAGGAATAGTGAGCAAAGGCTTAGAGGCGTAACCCTGGGAAGTTTATGGGGAGATGTGCACTTTGACTGAAATGTAGAATATGCAAAGTTAAATTTTCCTTCATAAGGCTGAGCTATCTCAGACTCAGAGGGCTTCCTTCGTAAAGGAATGATGATATGCTACACACTGTTTTTCACACATTATTATGTTAACACATCCACACTCATAATAACCCTACAAGGTATGTGCTAGTATAGTGTTATCCCAATTTATAGTTGGGGAAACTGAGGCATGGGTGGGTTAAATTACTTGCCAGTTACTAGGAAAAGGTGGAGCTGGGATTTGAACCTACTCATCCTGGCTCCAGAGTTTTTGCTTATATAAAGGAGGTCTGAGCATCTAAACCAAAGTATGAGGGGGGGAAGTACTGGATGTCCATAGATTTGCAAATGGGGCAAGATGCAGACCTTTGAGATAGTGGGCAGCTTCTCCTATTTCCTTGAGCAAAGAGAAGGGCAGAGCCCCTCCTTCAAATAATCATGGTGGGGGATCGCAGTGCCCTTGGCCACCTTCCTCTGAGTTATCCATGTTTGCAGCCATTAGTGGAGATAAATCCTTGGTACAGGGAAACAAAAGTGTTTTTCAGGCGCTTTGCTGCCATGGTTAGCCTAGGACAGGGTTATGAAAGGAGCTTTTCTGTGTCTGCTGCCTTCCGGGGTTACATTCTTAGTGAATCTCCTGCCTCAAAATGGAGCTTGTGAGTTGCGTGTCATCCAAGGGTGGCAATTAGTTGCATGTGTTTGGTTGGGTGCCAGCTCCCGGAGCACCAGACCTCAGTGGGGGAGCCACTGTTTGTCATGAATTAGTCTTTAAATAAAAGCAAGTTTTTAAAATGGAGCATGCTAATTTGGGTTTTGCTAACCCCCTCTGAAGAAGGCTTGGCCTGTTCGGTGCCAGCTGGCTGAGTTGGCATTCAGTGAGAAACTGGGTCCCTACCAAAAATCGCATTGCCCCCCCATCCCCCTTTGAGAGCAAAATGGCAGGAAGGAGCTGGTTGGCCCTGAGAAACAAGGTGAAACAAGGGGCAGGGACAACGCAGCAATCGGATGATGAAAGGGAATTGAGCTGCCCTGGTCATACCCGCTTCTCTCACCACCTTAGGAAGAAAAGTCCACCCCTCTCTTTCCCCACTCACGCTGTCCTCAGCCACCCATTCAGTGACTTTCCACATAAAAGCCTTCCTCATCCAATTGCTTATACACTGCACCTTTTATACTCTTCCAAGTCATACTTAAGGGATTATCACTGCAGCTTTTAACTTCCCTGAGAAAGAGCTGAATGAGTGTGAATGGGGCGGAAGAGTCTTCAGTGAGAAAGTGTCCCCCACCCCAAAATGCTCATAAAACCCCTAATCACGATGTAAGAATGCCATCCTGTTTTTGGTGGAGGCTGGTTACAAATGTGCTCATTAACAATTACAGTACATATAGGCGATAATTACAGGAGTCGTGTCGCACACACAACTCATGGTAATAGAATGCGGGGCAACAACGGGCCCTGGTCGCCTTTCTCGGGCGCTTTTTACCCATGAAAAGCCATCCCACCGATCAAGGTTTTGATTCTTGAAACTCAGCACTTTGCCCAATAAGTGCTAATTGGAAGATTTGTTTTCTTACACTTTCCAGGTGGATAACCTGATCCTGAGTAATGGTGACTGTCATGCAATCAACTGTTGAAAATAGGAACTCTTCCGTTTTTTAATTATCTATCTCCGTTTTGTTTTGCAAACATCCCTTTGTCTTCCAGTAGGTTTGCTCTTTATTGGGAGAGGAGCCTTGTCCAAAGGCAAGACAGAAAAGGAATTTAAATAAGCTTTACTTTCGTTCTGAAGATTCAGGAAAGATGGGAGCTTTTTCTCAATATAAATGTTATTTGTGCAGCAATTGCTGAGAAATATGAGTTGTCCTAGTTACTAATGTAGTATATGTTAAATTTCCTGGAGTGAGATTTTTTTTTTTTAAACTTGTTTATTTGATGCCAGTGCCTCTCTTCTTCTGAATGTACCATATTAAGGTTACTAATAAACCCACACCCCATTCCTAAGAGACTCGGCCTGAAAGCCTTCCTGACAGGGCAAGAATTTGTTTGCTTGTTTGTTTATAAACATTGAAGCAAAATTGACAATGAAGGATATTTTGAATATTTGAGTACCATATATAGTTTTAAGGGGGATCTTATTTTTTCAAGGCAATGCATTTTGCAGTTTCTTTAAATGCTCATTTAATATTTTCGGTCTCGGCAGGACACTGTGTTGCTTTTAAGGATAAGAGCCCGTAATGAGCCCATAAGCTTTTAATTTATGATGTATCTGACAGGATTGTGGTGGATCTGATAGGGCATGCATGGGATTATGTCTGCAAGCTGAAAATAAACCAGCTGGTATTTGTTCTGAAAACATTCAGAGAACACCCCCCTGTTAATGGCCCATGGCTTGATCCAACATCTGGTAAACTAATATATTGTCATTTTTACCATGAAAGTCAGCACAAATCATTAATGATTCCAGCAGCTATTTATGTTCCTCTCTTGTCTGGTATATGCCAATTAGCATGAAATTATTCCTATTAGAGACATGATTGAATGATAGTAACCTGACTGTAACTTGTTGGCAGAAATTCTTTCATAATGACAATAATGAACTGTGCATTGGAGTCCTTGCTGGGCTGTGTTAAACAGGAAGGTTGGATGTTATATGTTTCTAACCATCATGAACAATACTTCCTTTTTTAAAAAAATAAGTAATTAATTTCTTTATTTTTGTCTGCGTTGGGTCTTTGTTGCTGCGCACGGGCTTTTCTCTAGTTGCGGCGAGTGGGCGTTACTCTTCGTTGTGGTGTGCGGGCTTCTCATTGCGGTGGCTTCTCTTTGTTGTGGAACAAGGCCTCTAGGCATGCAGGCTTCAGTAGTTGTGGCACGTGGGCTCAGTAGCTGTGGCTCGCTGGCTCTAGAGCACAGGCTCAGTAGTTGTGGCGCACGGGCTTAGTTGCTCCGCGGCATGTGGGATCTTCCTGGACCAGGGCTCAAACCCGTGTCCCCTGCATTGGCAGGCAGATTCTTAACCACTTTGCCACCAGGGAAGTCCCATGAACAATACTTCTTAATGACTGTGTGAAGTGAAGGAAATGTGCTATCTTGCAAATTTGTTTCAGTGTGGGAACTTATCATTTTTGTTTAATTTGTTGGGGGAAGGAATCACTGTTTGCCATTAAAAATGGTGTTCAGGGACCACTTTGCAATACACACACGTTATGATCAACAACAGTATATAGAGCCTAGATGAGTTCATCATTGCTCTCCTTATAGACAGTATCTGAATTTTTAAGTGAAATTTTCCATATCTAATCATCACTGTAGAATGAAATATTATCATCAATGGCAGTGACTAAGAAAAATACAGAGAGCTTGGTACTGCCATGAGATTGATAATTTAATTATCCTTTTTCTTTCACCTAATCTTGATCTGTTAAGGCCACATGATGTGACTGAAAATGGATATCAGGCAGGTAGTCCAAGATATCTAAGAGGAGCAGCTTTAGTTCCGTGAAAATTCCTGGTAGGGCATTTACATAAGAGTAGGACAGATTAGCCATGTTCTCCATAGAGCTAAGGAACCTAATTAATGTGTTGTATACTTCTTATGGCCCAACTCATATATATTTTTTAACGTCTTTATTGAAGTATAATTGCTTTACAATGGTGTGTTAGTTTCTGCTTTATAACAAAGTGAATCAGCTGTACATATACATATATCCCCATATCTCCTCCCTCTTGCATCTCTCTCCCACCCTCCCTGTCCCACCCCTCTAGGTGGTCACAGAGCACTGAGCTGATCTCCCTGTGCTATGTGGCTGCTTCCCAAGCTATCTATTTTACATTTGGTATATATAAGTCCATGCCACTCTCTCACTTTGTCCCAAGTTACCCTTCCGCCACCATGTCCTCAACTCCATTCTCTACGTCTGCGTTTTTTTTCCTGTCCTGACCCTATGTTATTCAGAACCACTTTTTTTTTTTAGATTCTATATATATGTGTTAGCATGCGGTATTTATTTTTCTTTTTCTGACTTACTACACTCTATATGACAGTCTCTAGGTCCATCCACCTCACTACAAATAACTCAATTTCGTTTCTTTTTATGGCTGAGCCAACTCATATTCTTTTGTCTCACTTTTTATTCAGGCCATTGCTGTGGAAACCAGCTTAGGGCAGGTGTGACCCGAAGCCTCTTGCCTAAGCTGAATTGGGTATCCCCATTTTCTGCCTTAGAGCTTCTCTGATACCTTGTGTGAGAGTTATTAAACCATGAAGTAATCCCTGACTAGTGTGGGATGAGAACTGGTGAAGAATTACTGTCCTCTTCCATGCTTTGTTCACACCATACATATACTTCTGAAGCCCATAAGGTTTCTCAGAGAGTTCCAGCCTGACTGAGCCCCAGTTGCCCACAGTGGTGATCAACTTGAGAATATACCCTTCTATTGCATTTCACTCCACCTAAGATGCTGTTGGATCCCCACCAAGATCAACTTTACTGAGTCAGCACATCATGACCCAGCTGCTTATAGTATTGGATGCAAAGGCCTCACAGATGAACCCTGCTCAAGAGAATTACCTTCTATTGAGAGGAGCCACCTTCCCCAGAAATACCCACGAGATTCTTCAACTCTTGACAAAGGGCAGTCCATAGCCAGTGACTAACTGAAGCTGTCCAAGTGGGATGATCCTATGGTGCCATTCATAGTCCAGAACTCTTTGTGGGTTCAGGCCAAGGCTAGACTTCAATTGAAGCCACAGATTTTCTTGGCTTCTTCTCTGGCCCATCCCACTCCCTTGTTTCCTCACAACTTTCTCCTGAGGGCACTCCTTCAATCAATTACTTGCACAGAAATGCCCATCTCAGGCTCTACTTCTAGGGAATATGATTTAAGACACCTTTCTTCCCTGTTTCACTCTCTGGTCCCCCACTCCTGTTATCTAGGGCCCTTTCCCCAGGTAAACCACCTTTTAGTAAGACTTTGCTTTAGGCTCTGCTTTCCAGAGTTGGGTGTTAGGGTGGGGTGAGGAACCCAGACTATTACGAAGAACAATTTCAGTATGTTTGGAAGCTTCACTGTGTGCTGCCCACAAGATTAAGTGCACATGGTCCCTTCTGAATGTCCTATTGAGGGAACTTCAATTTAGAAAGAATTAGGCAACATAAGATTATGCTAGAGTGAATGATTCAGGTAATACATGCAAAAGTTGAGAGATTTATTATGTGGGGCTAAAGAGGGTATCAAAGACTTGTTGGAGGAAGTGTACTTGAATCCATGAGAGAAAGGAGGAGAGAGGTGGCAGAAGGAAATTCAGCTTGGAGAGACATCATGAATAAAGGCTTTGAGTGTGCTTGAAAATCATTAGTTCAAGGGACCCTGACATTGCCACCATCCCTGTGGGAATATAGGCTTCATATACAAGTTGGATATGTCCAGAATGTGCTTTTATTTGTTTGTTCTATAACTACCAGTTCCAGGCATTGTGGTGGGGACTGGAAGTGATAAAATAGAAATTGTCTCTGCTTGAAAAGAACTTGCAGGAGAGCAAGTACATAAGCAAACAGGTAAACACATATAATTACAGGTTTTTTTCTAAAGCTCTGAAGGAAGTTAACAGTGAAGTGCCATGACAGAAAATAACAAGGGTCACATATGTTAGATCAGGTGGACCAGAAAGTCATCCCTGAGAATATGATGTTTAAGCAGAGCTCTAAAGAATGGAAAGTAGTCAGTACTGTAAAAGGCGGTGGAGCAAGGAGGAACGTGGCAGCCAGAGGGATGGCATATGCAAAGGTCCTGAGGCAAGAAGTACTTCAATGTATATGAGGTACAAAGAAGACCAATGTGACTATGTAGTACTGAATAAGGGAGTGCACAAGATAAAGTTGGAAGGTAGGGAGGTGCAGGATTTTAGAGGGCATCATGTGCTTTTTTATCCTCAATGTAATGGAAAGCAACTGAAGGTCTTTAAGGGCAGAAGTGATAGTTTCCAACTTATGGTTTTAAAATATGACTATTGTGTGAAAAATAGATTCAAGTGGGGGACACGAATAGGTGTGGGGAGAGCAATAAAAAAGCTATTGCAGTAATCCATGTGAGAAATGATGATCACCAAGCCTAAGCAGAGTCAATGGATGTGAAGTAGAACTTACTAGAATGTAATTCAGGACAGCAAGGGCTTACTTCCTTGATCGCTGTTGTATCCAGGCCTACACCTGAGGTCTGTGAGGCCCTGGGAAAGAGTACAAATGGAGGTCACATACCACCTGTCTAAATATCTAAAAATTATAAATCCAGCTTATAAGCTGTAAAAGAAATGCTTTTTTATCCTTCTACCATGACAATATAACTCTTTAGCAACAAAATCCAAAAGTATGGCTAAAGCTATGATTTGTATATTATTGAAAATTGGCAAAATATCAAAGATAACCGAATTTGATTATTGTTGCACATGTTCTGTTATTAGGGATGATATTTGGGTGGATTAAAGGCAGAAATAATTCATACATTATTACATATTTATTCCAAAGAAGTGATTTTTCTTATCTTCGTTTCAGTAAAATAAATATGGTGTTATAATCAAGTTAAAAAAAATTTTTTTAACATAATTGTGTCCATTGGCAGTAATGATTTAATGCAGGAGTCTGCAGCTATGGCCTAGGGACCAAGTTTGGCCATACTCCTTCATTTACATATTACCTATGGTACCTTTTGTGCTTTAATGGCAGAAATGAGCAGTTGCAACAGTCCAAAATGTTTGCTACCGGGTCCCTTACAGAAAAATTTGCTGACCTCTGAGCTAAAGAATTAAAAACTAAACTCCATCTGTATTCACAGTGTGTAAAATTTGAATTTATTTTCATTAAGCATCTCAATTAATGATAAAAAAATTAGAAAGGTTATTTTTTGAATGTTTTTTAAAAAGTTACATTTCGGGCTTCCCTGGTGGCGCAGTGGTTGTGAGTCCACCTGCCGATGCAGGGGACACGGGTTCGTGCCCCGGTCTGGGAAGATCCCACATGCCGCGGAGCGGCTGGGCCCGTGAGCCATGGCCGCTGAGCCTGCGCGTCCGGAACCTGTGCTCTGCAACGGGAGAGGCCACAACAGTGAGGCCTGCGTACCACAAAAAAAAAAAAAAAAAAAAGTTACATTTCTTTTAAGATATTCAGAATTACGTATTAGAATTAAAGGGCAAAATGTAGAATACATTAACTAATATAAACATGTTAAGTCGATTTAAATATGCTAGATTTTAATTTTTTACCACATTTTGACATTTTAGTTAAATCTTACTAGTTTTATAAAAATAAAATAATTTCTGGTTTTATGTCAGTGTCTGTCTAGTTGCAATCTATTATCTAATATCAGTGTAAAGAACTGATATCAGATTTCATACATGTCATGCTGTGACCTTCATATTCAAGTTTTAGAAAAGTGCATGTTATTTAATGTTGCAAAATGTACATAAACCACTGTGTACTGCTGGAATTTGTGAGACCTCTGAAACTATGAAAGGGCACCAGAAGATTCTGATAAAAAGAAGAAAAAATATGTGTAGCACAACTGGGAACTTAGTTTTTTTTATGCAAGACTCTGTTGCCTTTGTGCTATCTGAGTGGAAGGATCTGACAAATTAATTTGTCTTTCTTTCATTTAAACCCTCCCACTGCTCAAATCCTGCCCACACCACATAGCAGTGTGCATCTCTGTTGCCTGCAGTTTTGCAGTGGCACAGCCCACAACCCACAACTCTTCCTGGCATTCAGACTCAGTCACCTTTTTTCTTCAATGATATCAAGCAAGAGAGGTCAAGAAGCACTTTCCCAGGTCATTAAACCTCATTAGGCACAAGAATAGAAGTTACTAGTTGTATTGTACAAGAACCAAGCACCAAATCCTGAGTAACAGGGTCCCTGATGTGTTTTCTCATCATTTTTGGTGGAGATATGTTTGTAATTTGGAGGCCCTCTAAAGTGTGGGGTTCAGGATATATCAAATGATAAAGTAATGTAATACACAATGTGCAAACTATAGAAATGCAAGGAGAAATAAACAGAAACATAATAATAGAGGATATTAAGCGCTGAATCTATGGAAAATCAAGTAGATAAAAAATAATCTGATCAAAATAATTGATAAAGATGAACTAGATAGTAATATCTAAATTTAGACCCTGATAACAGAGAATGTATCTTCTTTTCATGGGCCTTTGGAAAATTTGTAATGCATGGCCTTTATAGGTTACAAAGACATCACAGGGAATTTCAAGAAGGTTGAAACAGTAAAGTCCTCATCACCTGATTACAATGCAATAAACTAGAAATTCATTATCAAAATCTTATAATATGGACATTTAAAATACTTTGATAAGCAACTCTTAATTCAAAGAAACATTCAAAACCCAACTTGAAAAATATATAGACACCATTGAAAATTAAAATGTAACACATGTAAACTTATGGGCTACAGCTGAACCCATGTTTAGAAGAGAGCCATGTTAAGGCTATAGCCTTAAACACCTGAGTAACAAAAAAATAACAAAAAATAAAGTGTCTTAATTAGTCTGTTCAGGCTGCTATAACAAAATACCATAGACTAGGTGGCAGAAACAGCAAACATTTATTTCCCACACTTCTGTAAGTGAGGACCCACTTCCTGGTTCATAGAGGTAGTCTTCTTGCTATTTCCTCACATGGAGGAAAGGACTAGAGAACTCTCTGGTGTCTCTTTCATAGGACAGTAATTCCACTCATGAAGCTCCACTCTTATGACCTAATCACCTCCCAAAGGTCCCACCTCCAAATACCATCACACTGGGGATTAAATTTCAACATATGGATTTTGGGGGGACATATTCATTACAAAACATAAAGAAATTAAACATCAGATTTAAGAAAAAAGCAATACAATAAACAAGGAATACAGAGAGAGCCAAATAATACAGACAAGGTCAAAAATTAAGTTTCCTAATTTAAAAACAAATCCAGTTTAAATATGATGAATAAATCCAAGTGCTGTTTCTTTGAAAACAGTGCTACACAATGAAATAATCCACATGATATCCTGATCAAGGAGAAGATAGGGAGCACAAAAATACAAAATTAAAAGTGAAAAGGGAGAAATGAATGTGGCTAAGGAAGCCATTGAAAGAGTCAAAGGAGAACCTTTGCAAAATATTTTGCATATAACTTTGAAAATCTTGATGGAATGCATTTTTTTAATAGGTAAATAACTTACCCAAGAAAAAAGAGAAAAACTTTAATAACATTGGAAAAATCTGAAGTTATCAAAGATCTGAGAAAGCCCCAGGTCTTTTCGCTTTAAGAGGCAAATTATTTTAAACTTTTAAGAAACAGATAATGATAATGCTATTTAAAATGAGAACTGGTAAGAGTAATTTTATATCTGCACAATGGAATGCTGTGCATTCATTAGATAGGACGCAGAGGTCCTGGGTATGGCTATGGAATAATCTCCAAAATATATTAATGGGGAAAAAAAGCAAGATGCAGAGCACTGCATCTATTATATAATCACGTGGGTGAATCTCTGTATGTGTGTGGGGACATGTGTGTGCATGTATACGTATGTGTAATATCTGCAAAGGAATACAAAAGCAACTGATAATGGTTGCCTCTGCGGAAGGAACTAGGCAGCTGGAAGACAGATACAAGGCAGATACTTTTTAATTTGTGCCATTCTGTACTTTTTTGAATTTGATATTATGTACATATACCACATAGTCAAAGAATTATAAAAATAAACAAAATTATCTATAACACAAAGAAGGAAAACTGCTGATGTGCTTTAGGAAGTAACATCACACAGATACCAAAGTCTGACAAAGACAGCACAAAGTAGAAAACTATAAATCTTCTCCTTCATGGACTCATTATGAAAGCTGACATTAAAAGTTAGTAAAGAGGGCAGACAGCAGAAGCAAGAAGAACTACAATCCGGCAGCCTGTGGAACAAAAAGCACATTCACAGAAAGATAGACAAGACTAAAAGACAGAGGGCTATGTAACAGATGAAGGAACAAGATAAAACCTCAGAAAAACAACTAAACGAAGTGGAGATAGGCAACCTTCCAGAAAAAGAATTCAGAATCATGATAGTGAAGATGATCCAGGACCTCGGAAAAAGAATGGAGGCAAAGGTGAGAAGATGCAAGAAATGTTTAACAAAGACCTAGAAGAATTAAAGAACAAACAAAAAATGAAGACAGCCTAAGAGACCTCTGGGACAACATTAAATGCAAAAACATTGGCATTATAGGGGTCCCAGAAGGAGAAGAGAGAGAGAAACGACCAGAGAAAATATTTGAAGAGATTACAGTTGAAAACTTCCCTAACTTGGGAAAGGAAATAGCCACCCAAGTCTAGGAAGCACAGCAAGTCGCATACAGGATAAACCCAAGGAGAAACACGCCGAGACACATAGTAATCAAATTAGCAAAAAATAAAGACAAAGAAAAATTATTGAAAGCAGCAGGGGAAAAACGACAAATAACATACTAGGGAACTCCCATAAGGTTAACAGCTGATTTCTCAGCAGAAACTCTACAGGCCAGAAGGGAGTGGCATGATATACTTAAAGTGATGAAAGGGAAGAACCTAAAACCAGGATTACTCTACCTGGCAAGGATCTCATTCAGATTCAATGGAGAAATCAAAAGTTTTACAGGCGAGCGAAAGCTAAGAGAATTCAGCACCACCAAACCAGCTCTACAACAAATGCTAAAGGAACTTCTCTAAGTGGGAAACACAAGAGAAGAAAAGGAACTACAAAAACAAACCCAAAACAATTAAGAAAATGGTCATAGGAACATACATATCGATAATTACCTTAAGCGTGAATGGATTAAATGCTCCAACCAAAAGACACAGGCTTGCTGAATGGATATAAAAACAAGACCCATATATATGCTGTCTACAAGAGCCCCACTTCAGACCTAGGGACACATACAGACGGAAAGTGAGGAGATGGAAAAGATATTCCATGCAAATGGAAATCAGAAGAAAGCTGGAGTAGGAATACTCATATCAGATAAAATAGACTTTGAAATAAAGAATGTTACAAGAGACAAGGAAGGACATGACATAATGATCAAGGGTTCCATCCAAGAAGAAGATATAACAATTATAAATATATATGCACCCAACATAGGACCACCTCAATACATAAGCAACTGCTAACAGCTATAAAAGAGGAAATCGACTGTAAAATAATAATAGTGGGGGACTTTAACAGCTCACTTACACCAATGGACACATCATCCAAAATGAAAATAAATAAGGAAACAGAAGCTTTAAATGACACAATAGACCAGACAGATTTAATTGATGTTTA
>NC_041231.1:33334632-33336924 GCF_002837175.3 Physeter macrocephalus
TATCATTGATGAATATAGATGCAAAAATCCTCAAGAAAATACTAGCAAACAGAATCCAACAACACATTAAAATGATCACACACCATGATCAAGTGGGTTTTATTCCAGGGATGCAAGGTTTCTTCAATATACGCAAATCAATAAATGTGATACACGATATTAACAAATTGAAGGATAAAAACTATATGATCATCTCAATAGATGCAGAAAAAGCTTCTGACAAAATTCAATACCCATTTATGACAAAAACTCTCCAGAAAATGGGTATAGAGGGAACCTACCTCAACATAATAAAGGCCATATACGACAAACTCATGGCAAACATCATTCTCAATGGTGAAAAACTGAAAATATTTCCTCAAAGATCAGGAATGAGACAAGGATGTCCACTCTCACCGCTATTATTCAACATAGTTTTGGAAGTCCTAGCCACAGCAATCAGAGAAGGAAAAGAAATAAAAGGAATACAAATTGGAAAAGAAGAAGTAAAACTGTCACTGTTTGCAGATGACATGGTACTATACATAGAGAATATTAAAGATGTCACGAGGAAACTACTAGAGCTAATCAATGAATTTGGTAAAGTTGCAGGATACAAAATTAATGCAAAGAAATCTCTTGCATTCCTATACACTAATGATGAAAAATCTGAAAGAGAAATTAAGGAAACACTCCCATTTACCATTGCAACAAAAAGAATAAAATACCTAGGAATAAACCTGCCTAAGGAGACAAAAGACCTGTATGCAGAAAACTATAAGACACTGATGAAAAAAATTAAAGATGATACCAACAGATGGAGAAATATACCATGTTCTTGGATTGGAAGAATCAATATTATGAAAATGACTATACTACCCAAAGCAATCAACAGATTCAATGCAATCCCTATCAAACTGCCAATGGCATTTTTCACAGAACTAGAACAAAAAAATTGCACAATTTCTATGGAAACACAAAGGACCCTGAATAGCCAAAGCAACATTGAGAAAGAAAAACGGAGCTAGAGAAATCAGGCTCCTGGACTTCGGACTATACTACAAAGCTACAGTAATCTAGACAATATGGTACTGGCACAAAAACAGAAATATAGATCAATGGAACAGGATAGGGAGCCCAGAGATAAACCCAAGCACATATGGTCACCTTATCTTTAATAAAGGAGGCAAGAGTATACAATGGAGAAAAGACAGCCTCTTGAATAAGTGATGCTGGGAAAACTGGACAGCTACATGTAAAAGAATGAAATTAGAACACTCCCTGACACCATACACAAAAATAAACTCAAAATGGATTAAAGACCTAAATGTAAGGCCAGACACTATCAAACTTGTAGAGGAAAACACAGGCAGAACACTCTATGACATAAATCACAGCAAGATCCTTTTTGACCCACCTCCTAGAGAAATGGAAAGAAAAACAAAAATAAACAAGTGGGACCTAATGAAACGTCAAAGCTTTTGCACAGCAAAGGAAACCATAAACAAGACAAAAAGACAACCCTCAGAATGGGAGAAAATACTTGCAAGCGAATCAACAGACAAAGGGTTAATTTCCAAAATATATGAACAGCTCATGCACCTCAATATCAAAAAAACAAACAACCCAATCCAAAAATGAAAAACAGTACAGATTTACCAGTTTGCAGGGCAGAGGTTGAGACACAGATGTAGAGAACAAATGTATGGACACCAAGGGGGGAACGCCACGGGGAGGTGGGGATGGTGGTGTGCTGAATTGGGCGATTGGGATTGACATGTATACACTGATGTGTATAAAATTGATGACTAATAAGAACCTGCTGTATAAAGAAATAGATAAAATTAAAAAATTTAAAAAAGCAAAGTAATACCAAACTTTCTTTGGGTTATTTGTATGGAAATATGTTAATCACTTCACACCAGTTAGAATGGGCATCATCAGAAAATCTACAAACAACACATGCTGGAGAGGGTGTGAAGGAAAGGGCACCCTCTTGCACTGCTCATGGGAATGTAAATTGATACAGCCACTTTGGAGAACAGTATGGAGGTTCCTTAAAAAACTAAAAATAGAATTACCATATGATCCAGCAATCCCACTACTGGGCATATAGATAAAATTAAAAAATTTAAAAAAGCAAAGTAATACCAAACTTTCTTTGGGTTATTTGTATGGAAATATGTTAATATGAATGTTTCAGACATTACATGAAATTCCTAAAAATCTTATATGTTCTGGTATAATGTTATAAGTCATAATTCTAGTTATTATTTAAAAATGTATATCTCAGAAATAACTAAATTTCCTTGT